>NW_021963370.1:38254-103260 GCF_901765095.1 Microcaecilia unicolor
TGAATTTAAACCCACCTCCCCCCACCCCTGCCCACACTGCTTATCCTGGGTAGAGCAGGTGGTCAAAACCAACCACCTTAACCCTCATCTCACAAAAAATTATTCGCCATGACTCTCCTCATCCACAAGCCCCTGACTCGAATCCCCAGCTACTTTCCATGATTGGCCCATAGCCTAGCTCTGCAGGCCAATCACTCACCCCATTCTTGAACCCCAGGGAGCCAAGGGGAGGAGAATGCTCAACTATGGTATGCTGCCCTTTGATATCTCTCAGAGTTTACCCCTCCTCAAACAATGTAGAACTCATCTTGTTTGTGATAGGCAGATGAAATAGTTTTGGGGGTAGATTTACTAAAAGGTATTAATGCATGTCAATGTGCATTTATCATAAATTATTTACACAGTTTTCATTTTATGCAACAGAACCTATTTACCAATTATTCATTGTTAATGTCATTAGTGCACAATAACACAGTGACACACTTCAGTAATTCTAGCTCTTTATGATGTGAATGAGTACGGACAGAACAACTAGAATAAGGCAAGAAACAGTGTGTTAACTTCTTTCCCACTTAATCCCCATATCCCTTTCTACATGGTCACTATTAGGCTACATGAGACTGAAAATTACTGTTTCTCCCCCTTTCAACTCTGATAGGCTGTTTCTGCCTCTTCAGTTACAATTTGCAGACTATCTTCTTAGAGAAATTAAGAGATCTCATCAGCAGTGATGGATATACTCATCAGCAATGAATAATTTATTTATTTGTTTTGAATCCTAGTCAGTTCTTGAGAGAAAAACTGCATGGTAGACTACCGATTGTACCATCATATTAGCACTGTGCTCATTTCAAAGGCACTGCCCTCAAAAATGTGGTGAACAATTTGCTTCAGCAAACTGGGCACTAAGGCCATCATTGATGTTAATAGATTTAGACAAGAAAATGCCAAGTCTGCAGAACTTTTCAATAGCTGTTAACCTTGGAAACAATTATGATTAGCCTGTTCAGCAGCAAAATACCTGGATATTTTGTAGTACATTTTCAAAGACAAATGGCATAGGTTCAAGGCAGACACTCAAGTACACTGGGCCCCTGGCCCCTCTCCTCGCTGGCCATGCCCCTCCCTGTTACTGGCCCCACCCCTAGCCCCCCCCCTCCCTGCCCATGCCTCCATTTTTGTTATTTACTTGGTTGCTTGCTTATTTACTTTATTTCTACTTGATTTTCTTGTCTTTCCTCATTATTTTAAAATTCAAAATATCAGCAAACATAAAACTATACCAGTGCCAACATGATTTCATGCAACAGTAAGGCAACACCAAACATTTCTGAATAAATCCCCCCTTCCTTCCCTTCTCATCTCGCCCCCCTCCCCCCCCCCCCCCCCCCCCCCCCCCCCCACACACACACACACACTTGCTCAGGACCTAAATTCTAAATCCTTTCCATACATATACAAAAGTCTACCGAAACCTCGAATCATCATTCAGGGGGTGATTTCCGCTTAATTTTCACACTTCACCACTACACAGAAGAAAGTTTAAAATACAATACCATACAATGATAACCAATACATTCATTTTTCATACCAGTGTTGTTATTCTTTACAACTAATTGGTTCACTTTTACTTTGCAAATTGGTAATTGTGGCGGTAATGAGGAAATAAAACAAAAACATCTATTCAACTGTAATTGCAAAACTATTGGCCTAAAAACATTATTCGTACCATTTAAAACTTTACAGTAACTTTCTTCTTTCTTTTTTCCTGTCAAACTCTTCAATGACGTCATCAAAATCCAAGTAGATTTATAAGTGTGTTCTCAATTGCCAGTAATGCCAAACACATATAGTTTTTCTTCGTTCACTGTTGATCGATGATAATTCTTCACACGTTTCAACAAAGAAAAGGACCTCTGTGAGTGGTATAGGTAATATATTTGAAGACATGCATCCACATTAGGAAATGTGCTCCTCAGGCCTAGCTCTCTTAGGGGGTATTCTATAAGCTGCAGTAGCATTTTTAATGTGCGCTAATGATTAGCACATGCTAAATGCTAGAGATGCCCATATTCCTATGGGTATCTCTAGCGCGTAGTGGATGCTAATCATAAGCGCACACTTAAAATGCTACCGCAGCTTAGTAGCTTCTTGTACATAGTCACTGCTGATGTATCAGCGTTTCAAAATATTGAGCTGAATTGGCAAACTCATCAGTAAGTCTTCCTCCAAGTCTTGTGTGTAGTGTTCCTTTAAATTACCTGCAGTGCACGAACTTCATTAGAATTCAAAGAATTAAACTGTGTCAGAAATTGGATTTCTTCTCCAGTGCTTTGTAAGCTTTGTTTCATCACAGCAGTTCCTGCACTAGACAGTCACAGATGATTGTGGAGGGGCATATTCGAACGGTGCCGGCCATCTATATGGCCGTCCATCTTCGGGGTCGGCTCTGCAAAGGGGCGGAGCCAACCGTATTATTGAAAAAGATGGCCGGCCATCTTTTCTTTCAATAATATGGTTGGGGCCGGCTAAATCTCACATTTAGGTCAATGTTGAGATCACCAGGTTTAGAGATGGCCAGCTTCAGTTTTCAGCCATAATGGAAACCGGGGTCCAGCCATCTCAAACCCAGCGAAATGCAAGCCCTTTGGTTGTGGGAAGAGCCAGCATTTGTAGTGCACTGGTCGCCCTCGCATGCCAGGACACCAACCGGGCACCCTGTCACGGTAGCAGCTAACGAAAACGGAATGCAAATGATCTACAGGTTATTACAATGAGCTAATTAGGAGATTCACAGCCATTTTCCGACCCATGCACCGTGGAAAAAATGGAAGGTCTACACCTCTCGTTGGGGCTGCTCGGGACCCATGCAGTGGAGGACGCCCAAACTGTTGGGATACGGTACTTCTGGATGTTTAGATTTTGCTGATCAGTTATGCTATGACTTACTTGTTCTGGAGTGCTGTATTTTGTGATGCTGTTTTGATAAATGTTCAATAAAGACTTCATACAACTTAAATAGTGGGGAAAAAAATCCAAGTGCTTGTCAGGGATGTCCTTTTTTGACGTCCCTGACGTGCACTTTTTTGGACGTCCAAATCAAAACTAATTTTACTCACAGCTTTTTTCAGTAGTACCAGTGGGATTTGAACCAACCACCACTGGATGGTGCTCTAACTATTTGGTTACAGCTCTACTTACTTGGATGGCCCTCCCTTTTGATTATGCCTCATCAGGTCTCTCTCAGCCAATCACAGTGCATTTAGCTGTCTGTGAGTGGCTGAGAGAGACATGAGAAGGGGCATAATCAAAAGGGAGGGACACCCAAGTAAGTGGAGCTGTGACCAAGTGGTTAGAGCACCACTCTTGTAATCCCGAGGTGCCTGGTTCAAATCCCACTGGTACTACTGAAAAAACTGTGAGCAAAAATAGTTTGGGGAAAGCAAGATGGCATCTTGAAGAACATGCTTTTAAGTGGTTCTCTGCTCGTTTCTGTTTTGAATTAATATAATTACCTGGATCAATGCCGAAACGGAGAGGGAAGCAATGAGTGATTTCCTCCACAGTTGCAAAACCTTTGGGCCCAATGGACTGCTTCGTGGATCCTAGAGGAAGTTCGTGGATGCATTCCTTGCTGCTGGAAGGGGCGACAGGAGGTGCCTCGCTTCTCCAGCCTGAGGTAGATACCACGCTTAGCCCCTAGGAACGGAGACCTCCGACGATGCCACCGTGGGGTCAGCAGCAGGGGCAGGAAATGCTCAACGTCTCTGACCCGAGATTGTTTCCCACAGAGGAGCCGGCTGCTGACCATGAAGCTTCATGTTTTGCCGTCGGTGAACAGAAGGAAGCAGCAGCAATCGTTTTGGAAGAAATAATTGCACTACAGGAGGAGAAAGACCGTGAAGGAGAATTTCCTGAACTATTATCGATTAGTAAGTCTTTTTTACCTACTAAACCTGTAGTAATAACCCTGGACTCGATATGGGAGGCTGTAGGTACAGAAAAGTCTTTCTCACAGAAACTATTAGTGGTGTCTGAAGCCACTAAATTACCATTGGGAAAGATTGCAAATCTAGAAACAAGGATGACTAATACAGAGAAGATTTTAATAACAAATTCTGAAAATATAAAGGCATATCAGCAATTACAAGTCAATTTGATAAAAGAAAATACCTTACTACATCAAAAGGTTGAAAACCTAGAAAATCAACTGAGAGCCAAGACTCTTAGATTAATCAATTTTCCAAAAGTTTCAATGGTGGATCCATTAATAATGTTTAAAAAATATCTCTCAGAATTTTAAAAATTCCTGAACAAGCATATCCGCCTGTTTCAAAAATTTATTACCTACCTTCATACAAAAAGAAGAAAAGAAAACAGGAGTGGATCAAAATGGACTTGGAGCAGAAACTTCTTTTGATATGTTGAATCTGACACAAATTATTCAAGAAGATGAGAAGGGGATACCAGCTACGTTAATTATTTCCTTTGTTTTGGAACCTGATAGAGACTGGGTTCTCAAACAGTTTTTCCGTCATAGAGATGAAATCTTTATGAACAATAAAATCAGGATTTTTCCTGATATATCAAGAACAACACAGAAAAGACGTCAAGCATTTCTTAAGCTACGTGCTAGAGTTTTTCAACTGGAAGGTCTATATTGGTTAAATTTTCCCTGTAAATGTGTTATAAAGATTAATTCAGTTAAATATCTCTTTATGATCCGTCCCACCTGAGTGCATTTCTAGAGTCCAGGACGATTGTTATTCCTAAGCAACAACCAACAGTTCTATCTACATCTACTCCGTAATAAGGAAATTAGGCCCACAATCCTGCTTATTTTCGAAAGAGAAAAACACCTATAGTGCAACCTAAATCAGGAGATAGACGTTTGTCTCGCAAAGGCGCCCAAATCGGTATAATCGAAAGCTGATTTTGGGCGTTTCCAACTGCACTCCGTCGCGGAAACGAATAAAGTTGACGGGGCGTGTCGGAGGCGTGGTGGAGGCGGAACCGGGGGCGTGGTTATCAGCCGAGGAGAGATGGGCGTCTTTAGCTGATAATCGAAAAAAAAAAGGCAGTTTTTTAACGCAATTTTGGGTCACTTTTTTTGGGGACCCTTTTTATTTTCACGAACAAGTCCCAAAAAAGTGCTCCAACTGCTAGATGACCACTGGAGGGAATCGGGATGACCTCCCCGGACTCCCCCAGTGGTCACTAACTCCCTCCCCATCAAAAAAACCCACTTTAAAAACTTTTTTGCAGCCTGTATGCCAGCCTCAATGCCATGACAGCAGAATGTCTTCGATCCTTGTCACAGCCTTTCCCTGGGTCAGATGTGGCTCTCGGGTGCAGTACAGGGTCACATCAGCATTGCATTGTGGTGGGTGTAGGGTATTGGGCTCCATGATTTCATTAGCTTGTGTGTACAGTCTCACGATGTTGGTAGTTGGTAGGCTCTTCTCCCATGGTGCTTTTTCCCCCTGCCTACTGGGTCAGAGTGTGCCCTGTTGTGTTTCCTGTTGTAGTCCATGCGGTAGTGGCCATTTTGTAAGCCAGTTTTAGTTCCCTTTCCTGTGTTAGCCACATTAGACAACTTAGTTCTTCCCTTGAATGTGGCTGAAAGAGGGTATTGTTCAGCATTCTGCCAGCTCTGACCTACTGCTCATCTCAGTATCAGGGAGACTCGTTGCCAGTGGGGCACAACCTCTGATCTGCAGTTAACTGTGAGTAAACACGGTTATTCCAATAAAGGACGTTTTCGGAGAGATTAGTCTTCAGGTGTCAACTGGTGTGCCAATGTTATATAGCAGCAACCAGTCTAGAGGCCTGCGTGTAGCAGGTCCCTGGAGCACTTTTAGTGGGTACCGCAGTGCACTTCAGCAGGTGGACCCAGGCCCACCCCCCACCCCCACCTGTAACACTTGTGCTGGTAAATGGGAGGCCTCCAAAACCCACTGTACCCACATGTAAGTGCCCCCTTCACCCCTAAGAGCTATGGTAGTGTTGTACATTTGTGGGTAGTGGGTTTTGGGGGAGGGGGGTTGGGTGTTCAGCACCCTTGGTAAGGGAGCTATGCATGTGGGAGCTTTTTCTGAAGTCCACCGCACTGACCTAGGGTGCCCAGTTGGAGGCATATTTTCAAAGCACTTTGGGAGGCTAAGTTCCATAGGTTTCTATGGAACTTTGGGAGGCTAAGTGCTTTGAAAATGAGCCTCTTAGTGTCCTGCCATATCAGGGGGGCCAGTGTACTACGAATCCTGGCCCCTCCACGACCAATGGCTCGGATTAGGACGTTTTTGAGCTGGGCGTTTTTAGTTTCCATTATCGCTAAAAAAAACAAACGCCCAGCTCAAAAACGTCCATTTTTTGAAAATACGGTTCGGCCCGCCCCTTCACGGACCCGTTCTCGGAGATAAACGTCCATGGAGATAGGCGTTTCCGTTCGATTATGCCCCTCAATGTGTATCTTCTTTTTTCCCATATATTAGAGGCTATTTCATGAAATTGTACCTTACTTCTCTCCTAAATAGTGGACTTGAAATGGACATGATAAGGAAAGTATTTCCTTCTTCCTTTTCTTTTTTTATTCTTTTTTGAATAATAATATTATATATTTTGTTCCATTTTTTCATCACAAGAGATTTCTTGTAAATATTATTAATACTTATAAATAAAAAAAATTGGGCTTCCAAAAAATGCACGCGCACTTGGATTTTTTTTTCCACTTTTTAAGTTGTATGAAGTCTTTATTGAACACTAGTAAAGAGGCCCATTTCTGGAGGCAAATGAAATGAGCGCTAGCAAGGTTTTCCCTCCCCAACACCTCCCCCCTTCTCCCTCCCTCCCTACCTACCTGCCGACCCCTTCGTCGTTCTGACGCCATTGCTCCACACTTCCTGAACGCACCGTACGCCATTGCTCCGCCCTCGGTGTATGACACCATTGCTCCTCCCTCGACGTCATCACGTTTGACGCTAGGGCGGGGCCCCGAGACTTTGCGATTTCGGTGGCTTCACCACCACGAACCCTTCAAACCCATCTTGAAGGAAGTGACGTCAGTGGCTTGGCTTCACTGACGTCAGTGTCTTCAGAATGTTGAGGGTGAGTTTTATTATATAAGATTTATCAAAACAGCATCACAAATACAGCACTCCAGAACAAGTAAGTCATAGCATAACTGATCTGCAAGATTCTTTTTTTTTTTTACGAGCTGGCCGACTGGCTTCCTGTCCTAGGGAAGGAAATCGCATTCAAATGAGCTAACAGTGAGCAGCTCATTTGCATGCAATTTCCTTCATGCATGCCCTTCCCTTACCGATTTGCTAAGGGATCGGTAAGGGAAGATCTCTTCCGTGCAGCTTAGTGCACCTGGCTCTAAATCTGCTCCAAGGACCTGCATACTGCTGTCATGGAGCTGGGTATGATATCTGAGGCTGACATAGAGGCTGGAAAAATTATTTTAACATTTTTTAGGGTGGGAGGGGGTTAGTGACCACTGAGAAAGTAAGGGGAGATCATCCCCGATTCCCTCCGGTGGTCATCTGGTCAGTTCGGGCACTTTTTTGAGGCTTGGTCGTGAAAAAAAAGGGACCAAGTGTGTGTGGACTAAATGCTTGCAGGCCCGCCCTTCTTTCTTCCATTATCGTCTGTGGACACCCATCTCTTAAGCACGCCCCGCTACGCCCCTGTCCCGCTTTCGTAACCCTCCAACACGCCCCCGGAAACTTTGGCTGGCCCTGCAACGAATTGCAGTTGGGGGAGCCCAAAATCAGCTTTCAATTATACTAATTTGGGTGCCCCAGAGAGATGGGAGCCCATCTCTCGATTTGTGTTGAAAGATGGGCGCACATCTCTTTCGAAATAAGCTGGACAGGGACAATATTGAACACGGGGGGGGGAGGATTCTGAACACAGAGGAAGGGATATAAAATGCAGGACATGTTAAGATAGGAATGCAGAGGATAGATGCTGAAAATAGAGGAGATAAGGACACTGAGAGGGCAGATACTGAACATGGAGGGAGAGAGGATAGCGACGGGGATATAGAGGGGAAATGCTGGACAGAAATAGGAATACAGAGGGAAGATGGATGGTGGACATGGAGAAAGAAGACAAGTCAAATGGACAGTAGACCCTGCACAGACATGAAAAAAGCAGAAAAAGAGACACTGGGACCAATGCGAATAGAATAATAAAATACTCAGACAACAAACGTAGAAAAAACTATTTATTCTGAATTTATTAATTGGAATATGTCAGCTTTGAAAATACACATCTCTGGTATTTTCATTTCAGTTTCTATCTCTTTTTTTTTTTTTTTTTTTTGCAGAGTCTGACTTCCTGAGGTTTCCAGTTCAGTTCTTGCCTTCATACCTTTATTACTGACGTATGGTCCAGTGGCATAGCTAGGGTAGTTGACAGCTGGGACCGGTCATTTTTTAACCCCCCCCCCCTCCCCCCCCCCCCCCCCCCAATCCAGTACTAGGCATACCGAGAATACACAAACACTCAGGACCTATAGATCAATTCTACCATACCATAAGCAGTAATTGTAGGAGTCACACAAGGAAAAGGAAAGCATCTTAAACACTTCATTGAGCACTAGAACATCAATTCACCTATTGTAAAACAAAAACAGACAGATTAGTACAGGTCGTCAATCCTGCACAGTCAATGCCAACCGAAAGCCATGTCTTTTTCACAAACACAGATACACCCTAATCCACTATAGAATAAGTAATAATAAACTTTCTATTTAGACAAAAATTAAACTGAACCCCCGATGCCAGACTCTGCATACAATGCAACACCACAGAAACAGAAAATGTCCCCTAGTACTGTGCAAAATATAAAGACAGCAGATGTAAATTTGAAAAAACTAACAAATACCAATCACCACTTCACAAATTAACAATAGAAATAAAACAAATACAGAAAATAAATAATACCATTTTATTGGACTAATACATTTAGCTTCCAGAGGCCAAATCTCCTTCCTCAGCTCAATACAGTATAGTGCTGTTACAGTATACTATCCTGACCTGAGGAAGGGGGTTTTGTTCTCTGAAAGTTAAGTCAAAATGTATTAAAATTAGTCCAATAAAAAGATTACCTTATTTACATGTTCTATTTATAAACATTTATTAACACAGCTTCAATAAAGCAAAAAATAAAATATATATTTTATTTAGTTTGTTGTCCCTGATTTCTGCTTTCCTCATCTTCTTTTCACTGTGTTCCTTCCATCCAGCATCTCTCTTTGCTCTCTGCCATCCAGTGTCTGCCCTCTCTAATGTCTTCCATCCACTGTCTGCCTCTCTCTCTGCCCCTTCCATCTACTGTCTGCCCTCTATCTCCCTTCCATCCACATCTGCCCTCTATTTCTGCCCCTTCCATCCACCATCTGCCCCACTCTGCCATCTCTCTCTCCCCTTCCATCAACATCTGCCCTCTCTCTACCTTCCATCCACATCTGCCCTCTATCTCTGCCCCTTCCATCCACCATTGCCCCAGTCTGCCCTCTTTCTCTCTCCTCCTTCCACCCACCCTCTGCCCTTTCTCTCTGCTCCTTCAATCCGTCTGCCCTCCCTCTCCCATCCATCCAAGGTCTGCCCTCCCTCACGCTCCCCCTTCCATCCAGGGTCTGTGCCCTCTCTCTCTGTCCCCTCTTTTCAGCCCCCAGTTCCAGTACTAGCCCCCTTATCCAAACTACCCTCCTTTTCAACCCCTAGTTCCAGCCCCCTTCATCCACCACATGCCTTGCATCCCCCGTTTTCAGACCAGACCCATTCTTCCACCTGCCCCAGGCATGGACCCATTTTCCCTCCTGCCCCCTTGTCAGACCCCTTCTCCCCTCCCCAATCCCTTTCTCCCCTCTGAGCACCCCTCTGAGCTCCCCCACCCCTCCCCAATCCCCTTCTCCCCTCTGAGCTCCCCCTCTCCCATCTGAGCCCCCCCACCGACGAGAGCCGACAGAGCCCTCTTTTCCTGCCACCACCCTGCCTTTTTTTTTAAAAATCCATGCAGCGACGCAGGTAGTGCCTCGCGTCTGCCCTGCGTGTGCTGTGAAAGGGAAAATCACCTCGCTGGCGTCGGGCCTTTCCTCGCTGTGTCCCGCCCTCGAGGAAATAGGAAGTTACCTCAGAAGAGGGCGGGACACAGCGAGGGAAGGCCCGATGCCAGCGAGGCGATTTTCTCCTTTCACAGCAGCACACGCAGGGCAAACGCGAGGCGCTGCCTGCGTCGCTGCATGGATTTTTAAAAAAAAGGCAGGGTGGTGGCAGAAGACGAGAGCTGTCGGCTCTCGACAGAGCACCCCCCCAACCGCTGGCACCCAGGGCAGACCGCCCCCACTGCCCCGCCCTTCCTACGCCACTAGTATGGTCCCTTGTTTCATATTTGTTGAAGATATAGCTAGGTTTTGTGTGTCCGGCTAAGGTAGTGATTCCCAAATGTTTTACTATGGCAGAACCCCTAAAATATTCTTTCATAACTGAGGAACCCTCAATTTATGTAAACATATATATGTTCATACAAACAGATTCTTCAATCTAATATCAGTCCCTTCACTACCATTCCAAATTTATAGATTGAATGCACTGTGAGAAAAACCTCGCTCATTGACCTTGAATTTCACTTATTCAGGTGGTACATATCATTCTTCTGGATGGGCCACCCTTAACATCTCTGACAACAAAGGTAGAAAAAAGAATCTTATTTTCTATTTATTGATTGGAATCTGTCAGTTTTTGGAATGGGCATCTGCCAGAACTAGTTTTACATATGGCTGGGGCCTGTGGAAAAATCTCACTCATTTGGCCTTCAATCTCCAGCATTGTGGTGGTAAATCTCCAGCACTGGGACGGGCCACCCTTGTCATCTCTGATATTCAGAAGTACATTCTATTATTTTTATTCATATAAAACTCCCTTTACCCCTTTTTTCAGGCTTTTAAGAAAAAATGTTTTCTTGATTTTCTGTCTGTTAGCCAATCCTTGCAAAGAGAATAAACAGAACAAAAAGGGGATGATCAATGAACTGCCAACCAAGGGATATTTATTAAAATTGTCCAAAGATAAGTCAATTAAAAACCATACAGTCCATAGGGATCAATAAAATCTGTTAACAATTGATTTCAAGACTCGACACAGTCCTCCGTTTCAGCACTCAATGTGCCTGCCTCAGGAGTCTCAACTTTAATTGTGCCTAGCACAGTTTTGGGCTGTGACGGTTAAAAGTGAAAACATAAGTACATAAGTAATGCCACACTGGGAAAAGACCAAGGGTCCACCGAGCCCAGCATCCTATCCACGACAGCAGCCAATCCAGGCCAAGGGCACCTGGCAAGCTTCCCAAACGTACAAACATTCTATACATGTTATTCCTGGAATTGTGGATTTTTCCCAAGTCCATTTAATAGCGGTTTATGGACTTGTCCTTTAGGAAACCGTCTAACCCCTTTTTAAACTCTGCCAAGCTAACCGCCTTCACCACATTCTCCGGAAACAAATTCCAGAGTTTAATTACGCTTTGGGTGAAGAAAGATTTTCTCCAATTTGTTTTAAATTTACTACACTGTAGTTTCATCGCATGCCCCCTAGTCCTAGTATTTTTGGAAAACGTGAACAGACGCTTCACATCCACCTGTTCCACTCCACTCATTATTTTATATACCTCTATCATGTCTTCCCTCAGCCATCTCTTCTCCAAGCTAAAAAGCACTAGCCTCCTTAGTCTTTCTTCATAGGGAAGTCGTCCCATCCCCTAAGGAAGTCGTCCCATCCCCTGCTGAAAGAAACACAGCTGATCTATAAAACATTTTTTTTTTTACAAAAGAAGTGCACAGTTTGGCCTATTGGTACGCACTCCTCTAACCTCCACTCTGCGTTTGGGTTTAGCAGGGTTTTGTAGGGCAACTCTGTCCCGCACTGGTGACATCAGCAGGTCAATGGCAAGATGGAAGCACAAACTGCCTCAACCAGCCCCAAGGTTCTCCAAACCGGCTCGCCAATGTCCTCCAGGTACATGTTTCTCTCACCTCCCATGATATTGTTATTCATTATTGACAACACTTCATCAATCGATGAAAATCCTGGGTATCACCATTGACCAGCATTAAACATTCGAAGCTCAGGTCTCAAAGGTGTCTTGAGCATCTTCCATACACTATGGAAGTTAAAAAGGTTGTGTCCTTTCTTCTCATGCTCCACGCTTCATAATATCACCAAATTTCTGGTACTATCCAAATTTGATTATTGTAATGCTATATATGCGGGTATTAAAATCTCACTCCTTAAAAAATTACAAACAGCAGAAAATACCGCTGCCCGCCTTGTAAGCAATGCTCCTCGCTTTGAGAAGGCTTCCCCTCTCGTTAAAACCACTGGCTTTCCATAAATGCCAGGATAACCTTTAAAATGTGTCACTGTTTACCAAATCATATATGGTTTATCACCCTCCTACATGTAACAACTAATTGATTTACCTTCACGTAATACAGTAAAAACAGGACTTTGATCCTGGGGAACCGGGTTTGATTCCCACTGCAGCTCCTTGTGATTCTGGGCAAGTCACTTAACCCTCCATTGCCCCAGGTACAAATAAGTACCTGTACATAATATGTAAACTGCTTTGAATGTAGTTGCAAAAACCACAAAAGGCAGTATATCAAGTCCTATTCCCTTTCCCTTTCCAATCTGCAAAGGTCTTTCTTACAAATCAATCCTTGTTGCAGGCTTTACATATTAGAGTACCAAACTTTGGAATTCTCTACCCAAGCAATTAAGGCACTTAAAAGATTATCTGAGATTCCATAAATTGCTAGAGCTTTTCTATTAAGTACATATCTTATCAAAAGACAATAAACTAATGTTGCTGTCTCTCTTACATGTTTCAACATAACCAATACTCAGCCTAGCTTCATGACAAACACACAATTATTTCTAATACGTTAAATGTTATAATTAATTATCTGACTGTATTATATTTTTGATATTTTCTTTTCTTGAATGTAAGCCACTTTGAACCTGAGCTTCTTCGGGATAATGTGGGATACCAAATGTCATAATAATAATAATAATAATGGTAATTTACTATTATTATTCTGAAAGTATTGGCTGTTTCAGCAACTGTTATTTGTACTTGAAAATGCAATAAAAATTGTTGAACCAAAAAAAAAGGAAAGAAAATACACCCATGTATGGCGTCATTCACTCATTCTGTCACCCTCCCCTCTTCACCCCATAGCCAATGGTGATGTTATCACTACACCAGGGAGAGAGGGAAGGGGAAGAAGAGTGGAGAAGACCATGCTGGATACATTAAGGGGAGGGGAATGATAAGTTGAAAGAGGCACAGGAGTTGACCCAGGCTTCTGTTTCAGCCCCAGCAAGAGTATTACAGGTATTTAGTTCATCCCAGTATGTTCAGTGAAGAAGCTGTAAAAGGTCTTGCCAAGCCAGTGCTTGTACGGGAGTGCCAAACTTCAAAAAAAAAAAAAATCAGTCTGCTGCTAGTTCACACACTATTAAATTTTCTTTGCTCTGTTCATCTCAATAGTAAATTGGCTCATTGAGGTACATTGGGACCCTGACTCCACAGGTAAACAGTTATTTAAAAGCATTTAGTCTGCCTAGATGGAGGATACATATTTTATTCAGGGGTCACTGACTCATCTAAGCACTTCCTGGCTTTACCTCTGATGCTAAGCAGACTCTGATTGGTTTAGTGTTGAGTTGGGAGACCACTGCTATTAGTACCAAAAAAAATTATATATATTCTGAAGAATTTTTTGTTTCTGTTTGGTATTGGCAGTTTGGACTTGCCAAAAGGATCAATCAAATAAAACCAGAATAAGTTAACATCAGCTTAGAATAAGCACAATGAACTGCACCCAGTTGCACCTCTAGTTCGGAAAGTACCTCTCACCTGACCCACTGTCCTGTACCTGGCCTTGATATGCCCCATATGTCCAAGAGGTCAACCATCTCCTTTCAGGTGTAGCCTCACATGATTCCTTCAGCCTTATCTCTAACTGACCATGCAGGGATTGCTTGAACTGTATTTGAATAAATAGTGGCAGCATCCCAACTGCAGGGAAAGCCCACCACAGCACACACCAAGATGGTGGCCCAGGCCAGGGTGAGTTGTGGCCAGCAAAGAGGTAGGGCTTCATCATGTGATCTGTGCAGGAGGGTGGAACAGGGGATCAATACAGTATGTGAAGGTGAACAGATTAGACAGCAGAGTGATGAGCATCTTTTCCAGGATGCCTTGAGGGCTGACATGAGCTTGTAAACTATGCCCTGAAGGGGCATGAGGGTAAGGGATGTACATAGCCATACAATGCAAGGAGTCATAAGCATAGACTGAGCTGCAGCATCCCAACATGCAAATAACAGACCCATTAGTGGACAGAGAGGAAAATGGGCAACTCCCAGCGAATTGTCTGTCATGCCTCTGCTGATATACTGGCCCTCCAGGGCCCCTTGGCTATGGGTACAGACTGGCAAGCAATATGCTTAGCGTAGCCAGAATAGCCCACAAATAACTCTGAATCTGAGAAATGTTTATTCCAGGACTCATCCTTCTACAGAAGCCTTGACTACATCTTGGAGTTGTGACTGCATAGATTTCAAAGGCTTCTCTGCAATCAAATGCTGTGAATCCTCAGGTTCAGCCCCTAGTACAGCAGGCATCCAGCTCAAGCAATTGTGAGTCTAAACAAAAGGACATATCAGGAGGGCAAACAAAAACATGACCAAAAGCAAGTGCAGGAGAAGACACACATCCTCCATTTCTGGATCTTCTAGAACCACAAATAGATCTACTACTTCCTCTCCAACAACTTCATCCAACAATGAGGGCTTGGGTGTATGAGCTATCTAAGGCCATTTCATTTGCTGATAAAAAGCTGCTTTGGAAGGATGTACCACATTCATTACATAGGCAGCTACTGTAGACACAGCAAAAGTAAAAAAGACAGCAAAAAGCATGCCCTACCCAGAAAAAGTATCCTGCATTATATTTAACTGGGTCCTATCATTTGTAAGGCTTGCATTTATTGTATGTAAGTTTCCAATAACCCCCACCCCCCCCCCCCCCCCCCCCCCCGGCATTATGGCCATATCTGGGTAAAACACTCAGAGTACACAACACTTATGATGGAATTAATTGACTGAATTATGATGAAGCATTACGGGAGCAAGTGGTGGATATACCTGAGATGTCATGGGGATCCCATGATGTGGACTTATGGCTTACTCACATGACCTCCAGGTCTTTTGGTACCTGTGGCAGTCACCAGCACACCAGAACATGCAAAGGGGTCAATGCCATCAAAATCAGAAGTCATTCTAAGGTCAACGCCATATCAGAATCAGAAGTGTGCTGGTGATTCAGTTACTGTGGGTGTGCTACATCTGACTGCAAATATAAACAAATGCAATGTCTATACCAACAGTCACTTTGTTAAGAAATGTCCAAGCAAGCATCTTGCTCACATAACAGGGAACGGAAGGAAGTAAAGAAGCTCTTCATTTAAGGGCTTCTTTGCTAGTCGATTTCAAGAATCTCTCTATATAATAATTTGTCCATCTGCGTCCCTGGATGGCTGTGTTCGTAACTGTATGCAAATGAGCTTACGTCAGCTCGCCTCCAGCGTTCCCTTCCCTCTCAGTGTCCTGCCCTCATGTACAGATGAAATGATGTCAGAAGAGGGCGGGACACTGAAAGGGAAGGCTGGAGGCGACGTGAGCCCAGCCTGCTGCCGCTGCGACCTGAGGTAAGATGAACGGCTTCAAGGCAGGGCGGCAGGAAGGACAGAGTCAGTGGCCATGGAGAGGAGGGGAGGGGAGAATCGCTGGACATGGATGGGATGGGAGGGGAGAATCGCGGGACACGGATGAAGGGCAGGGCAGAAGAGAATCGCTGGACATGGAGGGGATTGGAGGCGAGGGGAGAATCGCGGGACATGGAGGGGAGGGCAGGGCAGAGGAAAATCGCTGGACATGGAGGGGAGGCCAGAATTGCGGGACACGGAGGGGAGGGCAGAGGAGAATCGCTGGACATTGAGGGGAGGCCAGAATCGCGGGACACGGAGGGGAAGGCAGGGCACAGGAGAATCGCTGGACATGGATTGGATGGGATGGGAGGGGTGGGTAGAGGAGAATCTCTGGACTGGGATGGGATGGGAAGGGACGGAAGAATTGCTGGACATGGAGGGGAGGGCAGAGGAGAGAGGAGAAACGCTTTGACGAGAGCCTTCCTAGGGCCCGTTTCATTTTTCACCAAATAGGCTTTGTTGCTTATACTGAATAAACTGCCATACACTGGCACCCTCCAAGACAAATCCATTGTCAATGCTAGGTTTGCCTCATGTTTTGCCCGCATTATTAGATCAAAATTGTGCGTGGAACTGGAGTTAGGCAACATTGATTGCTTCTTTGCATTTAAAACATTTGTACCAATTAGAATTTCTCCTCTGGCTGTTGTGCCCAAACACATACCTGAAACATTTAGGATTATCCAAAATCTTTCATATTCAGTTAGATCTTGGGAAATGACTCCATCACTTATGTGCTATGCTCTCTACAATATGCTTCCTTGGATAGCACAACAGACTTGCTCAGGTATTGTGGCATGAATTCTATGATGGCCAGGGCAGATTTTGAGTCAGCTGTTCACATGTTGGCTATTTACCCGGACAGCATCACATTATTAAGCTTTCACTTTGAGGGTGCATATTACTTTGTTAGGTGCATAAGAAAGGGTTTTTCTATCTCATGAACTTTGAGATGTTCAGCATTCTACTTTGGGAGGTTATACATTATTTTGATGACTTTTGTTCCTTGGACCTGCCAATTCATCAATCTTCAAGGACCTCTTCATCCATTTCCACATATATGCTTGCACCTACTTTTATAGTATTATCTCCTAAGTGTCTGTCCATGATGATACCTTTTTGTGGAAGGTCAAGGCACAACCCCTGGCTAGTTATGAACAACAGGAAACCTCTTCCATGTAGTACTCCACTTAGATACAAACCATTATCCAGTGCCTTCCCAATCTCCACACCCCTTCCTTCCCCCCCCCCCCCCCCTAAATATACAAAGCAAGCTTTTACAGGGTGCCAATAAGCATAAGAAATATGAAGGAGAGAGAGAGAGAGAAGTACATGAAAGACGAAACACACTGCAAGCAACCACAAAAGTGGAGAAACTGGGTCCACTACGAGGAGACACACTATCACATTTTTAAAAAGTCCACCTCTCTTTACTCTCTTTAGACCTGATTTGAACAGCTATTCAGACTGGACAATTGGATTTTAGGAGTGATTGGCTAGATGCTAAAAGGCTGGAGATTTCAGAAGATAAACCACAGAGAAGGGACATTGAACTAGAGTCTCTCCCCCTGCCCAACACAGCCTCAGGGGTATGAAATGTGAAGTACTCACCCTACCCACTCAGTAACCCTGGCTCTAAAACAAAAGGTACCTCAGGGCTACATACTAAAATTGGTTTTGCCTGAGATTTATTGCACAGGACCCTTAATCTCCCAGGTAAAATCACTGCTGGAAGCTACTGGATATTTTTTCACTAAACTTCAGTAAATGTAGGAAAGAGTATAAAGAGGAAAGGTAATGGGCTATAACAGTGACTGCAACAGGAATCTGATGGAAGATATTAAGTATTAGATTTATGTTCATTTGAGAAACACTGGAGAATTTATTTCACATATTAGATTATATTGGTTTAGGAAAATCTTTCTGCAATTGAAATATGTACACATGGGGCCAATAGATCAGAGCAGCTGGTAGAAACTATTGTTTCAAATTCCTTGGTGCTGATATCCTAAAGCATTTGTGCAGTTGAAAGAGGATGCCAACCTCATAAGAGCCTTTTTTGAAAAAATTGTCAGCATTTAAACAGATAACTATGTGCACATCCCTATACAGCCAAGCTTTAGGCATTTATCCCAGATCTATACATGGCGTTTTGAGTTACGTGCACAAATTTGGACGCGTGTTCAATTTGTGTATGCAACTTAATTGATTAATGAGCCAGTCGGTGCCAATAAATTATGACATTGTTTGCGCTGTACTGACATGTATCATATTTCTGTTATGTGGTTGTTCTGCAATGATATTAAAATGTATATTTTATTACTGTTTCATGGTAATCCTATTATTGGATTTGAATTTGCTGTTCTCGTTTACCTCATTAAGGGGTCCTTTTACTAAGCTGCAGGGAAAAAGGCCCTGCAGTAGCAGTGGGGCCGTTTTTTTCCGTGCCCCAGAGCCCTTTTTACTGCAGCAGGTAAAAGCCCCTTAAAAAATGGCCATGCAGTAATAGTACTCATACCAATTGAGGTGGTGGTAAGGCATGGGCGTACTTTGACTGTGGGGCATATTAGCATATTCATTGAATATGAATATGCTAATATGGAGGCAGGAAGGAAGGGAGAAAGAACTGGCTTTTTTTGGGAATAACCATAATGAATATGTAGTGTGTCATGATTTAGGCTCTAAAACCCTTTCTGATGTTTTGGTGCCACCTCAGTAAGGCCAACACACAATCTCTCCACTGCAAAACACTAAATACAAACTTGTGCAAAAACACACTCATAACCTTACCAAACCATAACCGCACTACTTCCAAGGACAGGATGAGCTACAACCTTATGCGTGGAAAGGCAGCACTGTAATTACACCGGGCTCTAAAACACCAGTACACTACCTAATGAAAAAAAAATAAAAAAACAAAAAGGGCTGCAAATACTACACACTAGCAGAATACTGCACCTTGATCACACATGAAAACAAATGACAACAGATATGACACAAAGAACTAGAAATAAAAAAAATATGAAGGCAAAATACTGAACTGGAAAGTTACCTCAAGAAGTCAGACTCAGCATGCAGCAATACTAGAAAAATTGAAACTTACATTCAAAATATCACAGATGCAAATTTCCAAAAGCTGACATATTCCAATTAATACATTCTGAATAAAATACTTTTTTCTACCTTTGTTGTCTGAGCATCTAGTTTTTCTATTCACTTTGGTCCCAGTGTCTTCTGTTTTATGCAGTGTCTTCTTTCCATTTGATATTTTTTTCACTCACCATGTCCACCATCCTCCTGTGACCTTATGCATCCTGTCTACCATCTGTAGCCCTGTCCCTGTCCTTCCTCAAGTTTCAGTATCTGCACTCAGTGTTCCAATCCAGCCATTAAATTCAGCAGTTTTCCCTCCATCCATATCCAGCATTTCTCCTCACTCCTCTCCCCTCCATCCATCCATGTGCATCTACTTCCTCTGTCTTTCCGCCCCTCCATCCATGTCCAGCATTTCTCCTCTCTCCCTTCCCCTCCATCAGTGTGCATCTCCTTCCTGACTTCCCTCCCCTGCATCCATCCATGTCCAGCAATTCTCCGTTCTCCCCTGCCCTCTCCTCCATCCACCCATATCCAGTACATTTCCTCTCCCCTGCCCCCTCCATTCATCCAACCATGTCCAGCAATTCTCCTCTCTCCCCTGCCCTCTCCTCCATCCACCCATATCCAGCAAATTTCCTCTCCCCCTGCCCCAATTCATCCATCCATGTCCAGCAATTCTCCTCTCCCCTGCCTTCCCCTCCATCCATCCATATCCAGCAACTCTACATCCATCCTTGCCCTCGCCTCCATCTATCCATATCCAGAAAATTTCCTCTCTCCCCTGCCCTCCCCTCCATCCATCCATGTCCAGCAACTCTCCATTCTCCCCTGCCCTCTCCTCCATCCACCCATATCCAGCAAAATTCCACTCTCCCCTGCCCCCATTCATCCATCCATGTCCAGCAATTTTCTTCTCTCCCCTGCCCTCCTCTCCTCTCCATGTCCAGCAATTTTCTTCTCTCCCCTGCCCTCCTCTCCTCTCCATTTCCAGCGATCTCTTCTCTCCCCCTGCCCTCCCCTCCTCTCCTCTCCATGTCCAGTGATCTCTTTTCTCCCCCTGCCCTCCCTTCCTCTCCATGTACAGTGATCTCTTCTCTCCCCCTGCCTTGCCCTCCCCTCCTCTCCATGTCCAGCGATCTATAACACACAGCGCCTAAATTATAATGTGCAGAGTCAACAATGGGTGTGGCTATAGGCAGGGAAATGGGTCTTTCATGGGCATTCCAAAATTTGCGCACACTGTTATAGAATATGGCCCTCTGTGACTAAATCTATGTGCCAGTATTTATGCCACATTTTCCTTAGTGTAAATGGATGCGTGTATTTCTAGTCATTGGGATATCAATTAAGCGTATTCTATATACCATGCCTAACTCTAGGTGTCACTAATAGAATATGCTTAGGTAGAAATTTATTCCTGTGGATTTTTCAGGCACTATATATGGAATCTAGATCTTTACATCTATGTTTCCTTTAGCTGATGCTTTTTTTTTCTTTTGTTACATTTGTACCCCGTGCTTTCTCACTCATGGCAGGCTCAATGCAGCTTACATGGGGCAATAGAGGGTTAAGTGACTTGCCCAGAGTCACAGAGAGCTGCCTGTGCCTGAAGTGGGAATTGAACTCAGTTCCTCAGGACCAAAGTCGACCACCATAACCACTAGACTACTCCTCCACTCTGTTCTCTTGAAGGAGGTGGTGAAGACAAAATGGTTACAGTATCTACAACAATGGGGGATAGATAAGAGGACTCATGGTGACAAAAGAATGATAAAGAAGCATTACTGTAACCTGCGCAGAGCAGTGGTTCAAACCAATACAGAAGTGGTGCAACTGAGCAGTAGAGGGCGGCGCTGGGGCAACTTTCTTGTATGTCAGTTAGAACTAGAAATGGACAATTGTTTGCAACAATATAGGAAATGCCAAAGACATATTAAATCACCGATCTCGCCAATCTTATTCAACATCAAGATGGCACCATTGGGGAAAAATTAGAAGGAGATATCTATGCTGATATCCCTTTTGACATCCGATTACGAATATACTACATATTATGAAGCAAGGACTAGATTTGATAGAAGAATGGACATCAACCTTCCATCTTATATTAAACAGGGACAAAATAAAATTCCTAATAATCACCAATCCGTTCTCCCCCAATCAACTAAATCACCTATCCACTAGAATCCAAATTGAAAATATTAGGTGTAACAATTGACCAATACTTAACTTTTGAAGACCAAGTAACTGCAGTAACAACAAAGATCTTTAAAGTTCTATGGAAACTAAAGAGAACAAGACCATTTTTTCCAACTGAAAGTTTTAGTCCCTAGTTCAAACATTAGTACTCTCTCAGATCGGATACTATAACGCAATATATGCTGGAAGTAAAGAATGGTTAATTAAGAAAATGCAAATCAGTTGCCTAGCTGATTTTCAAAGTGTCAAGATTTGAGAGAGCATATCTGCTATTAACCAGATTACCGGTATATTGGCTCCAAATAAAGGCGAGAAGAGGTCTGTTTCCAAATTTGTACCTTCATATACAAAATACTATATGCAATAAGACACGTTAGCAATTACTTATGCTTCCACAAATCCTGTTTAAAAAAGTTTATATCTCAAGAACATCAAACAATCTTAACATTGCACATGTTCATGATAGCACTGTGCTTGTTGAAAACATGTTTATTCACACTCTGTAACTCTTAAATATTGTTTATTGTTATCTAATGTATGTAAGCCACATTGAACTGATAGTGTTTTCAGATAATATGGGATATAAGAACTAATAATAAATAAGATAAAAATAAATAAATGAAAATGAGCAGAAAAATGCACATTTTCTGCCCAGTATTTAAAGTGAATTAACCAGGCGGGAGAGCATGCTGTCTTGTTACATTGCTCCTTCCTGCCTATACAGTAATATTCAGTGGCACTTAACCAGACAGTGCCACTGAATATCAGCTCTACTGCCCCTTCACTGTCTGGTTACCACTGGGGTGGTCCATGGGCAAAGCCAGAACTTAGGGCCCCTATTACAAAACTGTGCTAGCGTTTTTAGCGCTAAAAGTAAGCATGTCCTAAACGTTAAGAGATGCCCATATATTCCTATGGGTGTCTCTAGCATTTGACATGTGCTAATCTTTAGCACACGCTAAATAAGTTAGCACGCCTTTGTAAAAGACTCCCTTAACAAGTTAATAGTGACGTTCACACTGCTAATTGGTTAAGTAGATAAAATTAGGATATTGGCTGGTGCCTAGTTAACTCCTAGGTAGCAGCCTAAGGGATTCCTGGGTCCCCTTCCTCCCCCTGATCCTGATCTCCCCCTCCTCCCTAGAAGCCAGTTTGTGCTGCAAAATGAAAAACAATGCGCGTCCATTTTCGGCCTGAAATCTTAACGCCACCCGTTGACTTAGCAGAAAGGTCTTTCATGCTAACCGGGCAATAAGTATGCAGTGCACACCAACTGCTGATTACCGTCGGGTAAGGACCCCGCAGTAGAAAATAGAAAATATTTTCTACCGCATGTTTTGGGCACGCACCAAAAATTGAATCACCTCCCGGGGCATGTGGTAGCTGGGCAGTAGTGCCAATTTGATACACCTATGCGTCTTTGTAAAAGGGCCCTTAGTTTGTACCGATTTGACATAAAAAATAGCCCTATGCTAAGCAGAAAGCAGTAACTCAACAGATAACCAAAAGAACAGAAATGTAGCTTTAAGCCAGATCCTCATGGGATGAACAATGGTACTGAATCATTTCATGCTTTATGCACTGGTAGTTGGAAAATCAATATTGGCCCTGGGCAATGATTTCTCTTTGAAACAACTTACAGCTAAAATGTCTCAAACGCTGATGACAGTTAATTCATGTGACTCTGCAGTATGGCTGCCCTGCTGAGATTCTGTATTCTGTGTACATTGGAAAGGGCTAATTATCAGGATCTTGTTTGATACACAAAAACAAAGCAGGATTGGATTGCACAGTTTATTCCTTTTGAGATTTTCATCATTGTTCATATTTCAGAAAATATAAATCATGAACCTGGTCTGCATATTCTATAACTTGTCACTCACAATTTCAGTGCCATTCGTGCACTTTAAATTATAGAACACTAGCACTTAAGTGGGTAACCATGAATTTCATAGACATTGCTACAGTGTGGCAAGTGCCACCCCAAATATTGCCTTGCCACTCCTTTGGCCACCCAAACAGAATTAGCACAGTTCCCCTGCAGACCTGGCATCACATCCCTATCTCCCTCTGTCCCCCTCCCTGTGGATCACACAAACTTTCTGTGTTTACCAGCAGTGATTACATCAGGCTTCCTCTGGCCAGTGCCAAGCTCTTTCCCTCTGTCATAACTTCCAGCTTCCATGTGAGCAAGATGCAGCAGAGGGAAAGCCTCTAGACATCTGGAAAATGCATGATGTAATTGTTGCCGGTGAACACAGCAAGTTTGTAAGGCCCACAGGAAGAGATACAGAAGGAAGTAGGAAAGCAATGCTGGACTCACAGGAGGGAATAGGGAACTGGAGAGAGGGAGGTAAGGAGAGATGCCAGACCCACAGTAAGGAATAGGGGAGGAAAGAGAGGGGAGAAGTTGCACATGGATAAAAGGGAAGGGGGGAATGCTGCACATGGATAAAAGGGGAGGGAAAAAAGGCAGGGGGAAAGTGCTGCACATGGGTGGAAGGGAAAAGAAGAGGGAAGAAGGATGTACATGGATAAAAGAGAATGAAAGAGAGAGGAAAATGTTGCATATGGATGAAAGGGAAGGGGGAAATGCTACACATGGACAGAAGGGAAGGAAAGAGAAGAGGAAGGGGATGCTGCACATGTATTGAAGAAAAAGAAAGAGATTTATTTATTTATTTTAAAACGTCTATTCTGCTTGATCCAAAGTTCTCAGCAGATTACATAATCACTTACATAATATAAAAAAATAGATATATTTGAGAATGAGGCAGAAAAATGGAAGAAAGCTGAATGTGAAAGATCAATGCCAAACATAGACATATAGCAGGAAGTGAAGAATAAAGGAGGTGAGAAAAGAAAACACAGACAGGTGGCCCTGGAAAATCACCAGACATTAAAGGTAAGAAACATGTTTTCATTTTCAGTTTAGTCATTTAATTATGTACATTTTTAGAATTTACATCGGTGGGTGTTATTTTGCACTGTACAGGAGGAAATGGTCTTGCACTGCATACAGAGTATGGCATCTGAGGGTTTCAGTTAATTTTTGTCTACATTAGTACTTTTAGAGGGTCTTTTGCTAAAGTTTAGCTCGAGTTATCTACAGCAGGACCCATTTTATTCCTATGGGTCCTGCTGCAGATAACTCGATCTAATCTTTAGTAAAAAAAAAAACCTTTAGTTTGTGGTTGCTTAACCTGTATTTGAACAGGGGCTATCTATGTTCTGTATGTTTGATCAAAACCAGGATGGGGTGCTGTGGAAGGAAGAAGATAAATCTCGGAAGGGGTTGATTGATGGTGGAAATGGGGTTAAATGGTCAAGGAGATGAAATAAGAGATAGGGTAGGGGTAAGCGGCAGAATGGCCTGGAGATAAAGGAAGGAAGGAGAGACAGGGATAGAGATGGGGATGGTGAGGGGATGAGATGCAATGGAGGGTAGATAACGGCTGAGAGGGTAAGAGCATAGGGGGCAATTCTATAAATGGGTTTCATTTTCTAGGTGTCCTAAAGCTGCATGGTGAGAACCTATTCTATAATGGCAACTGGGCACCCAGAGCCTATTATAAATTACTAGCATAACTGGTAACAGTGCACCTAACATTTGGGCACTTAGATATTTGTGGGAGATAACCATTTATTGCCCACTGAATATCACGGTTAGCGACTAGCTACTAACTGGCTATATCACGCAACATAGCCGGTTAGGTGTGGATATTAAGCGCCAAACCAGCTATGTTGAGCAGTCAAAATAGGCCGCTTAAATAGTAGGCCTATCTATGACTGCTAAAAAATTAAACCAGTTAGCGCTGTATATTGGCATAACCGGTTAACTTTTTAGCAGCCAAAATAAACTCCGTTATTCAATGCCGGTTGCCGGATATGGCCTGGCTTTGAATATCCGGGTTTAATACCAGCGGCAGACAGCAAATGTGCTGCCTGCCACAAGCTAAATATCGAGCCTATAGTTTTCTGTAAATTGCGTGTGTAAGAGGCAGCCCCTCCCATGCCTCTCCCATGCTCCATCCATGTGATCACCTGCTTAGCATTTACATTCTATCCCCCAGATTCTATATATATGACACCTGGAAATTTGTGTGGAAACCGAAATGTATTCTATAACGGTGCGCATAACTTAATTGGTTTACTAGCTAATCAGCGGTGTTAATTGGATATTAAGAAGCAATTATCATCACTAATTGGCATTAATTAAGATTTACACACACAACTCGCTAAGTGTATTCTATAACGTTGTGCACTTAAATTGTAAGTCACATAGTTGAACAGGGGGCATGGCCATGGGTGGGGCATGGGTGTTTCTAAAATATATGCACATTATAGAATACACCCAATCTGCATCTAATTTAGGCATCAGGATTTACATCAAGTAAAACGTGGCCTAAATGGACGAGACCAACTTTAATTGCCTGGCGAGCCACTCAGTGTCTTCTATATACTGTGTGGACATTTATGTCTATTCTATAAAATTTAGGGGTACTTTAAAACAGTGCTTCCCAAGTCTGGTCCTGGAGTACCCCTTGCCTGTCAGGTTTTCAGGATATCCACAATGCATATGCATGAAAGAGATTTGCATATAATGGAGGCAGTGTATGCAAATTAAGTTAATTCATATTCATTGTGGATATCCTAAAAACCTGACTGGCAAGGGGTACTCCAGGACTGGACTTGGGAAACATTACTTTAGAGAATATGCCCAGGCATACATTTTTTCTGTACAGATTTTTCAGGTGCCATGTATAGAATCTGGCCCCATGCCACTTCTGTGTGCATTTACAGAATAGCACTCAGAAGATTTTTTTTGCCACTTATGCATCTAAGTTCCGCACACCATTGGGGTGCCCAATTTGTGTGCGCAATTTAATTGAATGAGCAAATTAGCACTGATAATTTAGCTTGTTAACATGCAATTATTGGCACTAATTAGATTTTAATTGTAATATATGTGTGTAAATTTAAGCACGGGATCTGCAAATAAAATTTTACTTATGAATTCAAAAAGGGGTCGTGGAAATGGGAGGTCATGGGTGGAATTGGGGCATTCCTAAAATTAATGCATGTATTTACAGAATAAGGGGGAAACATGCCTAATTTAGGCATGATGATTTGCTCCATATTTCAGTTGGTGCAAATAGCCACACATATAGTTAGGCGCAATTCCCGGGCATATGTGCTATTCTACAAACCACACCTAATTTTAAGCATGGTTTATAGAATAGCATTTTTTCAGCACCATATTTAGAATTCATAACTTCCTGCTGGATTCTATATAGCTAGCGTTCCATGCTGAAATCAAAGCATTTTCCATAGCAACGCATGTAACATAATTGGCTTAACAAGCTAATCAGTGTTGATAACAGCACCTAACAAGGAATAATGAGCACTAATTGGAAATAATTAGAATTTACGTGCACAACTCACTAAGCGTATTCTGTAATGAACTGCACCTAATTCTAATATGTGCAGTTCGAAAGGGGCGTGGTTATGGGCAAGGAAATGGGCGTTCCATGGACATTCTAAAATTTGCACGCATAGTTATTGAATATGGCCCAGTGTGTGTAAATCTTCGCACAGGATTTATGCCACATTTCCACTGGTGTAAATGGAGGTGTGTAATTTTAGGCACTGAGATATCAACTAAGTGTATTCTATGTATCACGCCTAAATCTGGATGCCACTTATAGAATATGCTTAGCTGAAAACGTTTACCAAATGGATTTTTTAGGCACTTTATATAGAATCTGGCCTTTAATGTGTAAGTGGTGGCAAATCCTCTGAGCACTATTTTGTAAGGTCGTGCATAAGTAGCTGGCATGTAAATTTAAGGGCACATTCACATGGGTGAGCCATAGGAGAGGCAGCCACTTATGCATGTAAGTTATGTACAGCCTTGTCACATTTAGGTGACGGTAGTTGCAACAGCTCTATGGTTGGTGTTACTGTGGGCTCCCGAATCTTAGGCATTAATATTGCATTATGTTAGAATCTGGGCTCCCCAATGCAATTAGGGAATAGGCTCTCACCATGTGGCATCAGGGTGGCTAAATGGAGGCTCTGGCTTATAGAATTGCCCAAGAAGGAGCAATTCTATAACTAGGCTTCTAGTAAGAGGCATCTGGAGAGCACACAGTAAGAGCTTATTCTGTAAAGGAACATAGGTGTCTACTTTCCTTTATAGAATACTAGTAAAAAAGGCCAGTTTCTGTAGGCAAGGAAACGGGCCTTAGGCAGGCAATCCCCCCCCCCCCCCGTGCTATGGCCCCCTCGAACCCCCCCTTCCGCGAACCTGTTGTTCCCCCCCCCGTGCCAGCGAAAACTGCCGCCACCGTTGTTGTGCTACCTTCCCTTCCCGTAGGTTCCTCAATCATCTTCTTAGAAAATTTAACTCCGTGCATCTGACGTCAGACGCACGCGTGTGTCTGACGTCAGACGCACGGAGTTAAACTTTCTAAGAAGATGATTGAGGAACCCACCCGAAGGTAGTGCACAACAGCGGCAGGAGGGGGTGTGCGGTTTTCGGCGTTCCGGGGGGGGGGATCGACAGGTTCACGGGAGGGGTGGGTTTCGAGGGGGCCATAGCGCGGGGGGGGGGGGGGACAGCTGATTCCTTGCCTTGGAATCAGCTGTGTTGACGTCAGTGACGTTCGTGCGTGTCTGCCTCGCAGACCACTTGCAGCCAGGGAGCCACGGTCCCAAGCATAGAACGTTGGAGGTGAGAATTATTATATAGGATTGGCATTGCTGGGTGCTAATGCCTAACATTTTGGTTTAAGCAGTTATGACAGACATAGACCTGGTGTAAGTGTGGCATGTACCCATATAATGTACAGTAATCTGTATTGTACATGCATAAATTGGAGCCCCACCCATGCCCTTCACATATATATGCTAATGTTCTAAATATTTAAATATGTAACACACGTATAAATGCTAGCACCGATCTCATCGCACATTTCAGGTCAGTCTCTTCTATGCAACATCTGAGTGGAAAAAACTACTTCGTGGTGTACCCTAAGGGTCTATACTTTCTCCTTTTTAATCTCTTTCTGAGTCCTCTTGCTGCTCTCATCCAATCCTTTGGAATCTCTGCCTACCTTTATGCTGACGATGTTCTGTTGATCTGTCCTATTACCTCTTCCTCTCCCTCTCTCACTCCTTTACAGCTCTGTCTTGAATCAGTTGCTAGCTGGCTAAAAGATCATCAATTAGTGCTCAATCCGGATAAAACTATCACCTGCTGGTTTTCTTGTGCATCTCTCCGTCATCTATCCCCCATTACTTTGTTTGGTATTTTTATTATACCAGTATCTACCTTTCGTTATTCATATTTATACCTCTCTCTCCTTTCTGTCACAAATCTCACACCTGACTAAAGTTAGTTTTTTAGTCTTTCACCAATTGCAAATGATTCGTCACCTCTTTGATACTCCACAATTCTATGCATTAATTCATTCTTTTTTCACTACCCGTCTTGACTATTGCAATGTTGTTTATGCCGGAGTACCCCGTCACACAAAGAAACTTCAATTGCTGCAGAACACGGCTTTTAGGTTACTCTGCTGTGCCCATCGCTCTTGCTGAAACAATATCATTGACTCCTCAATGAACAAAGGATTACTTACAAAATTGCTACTCTCACTTTAAGGCCTTTAGGCTTGGTATCCCCAACTATTCCTTACTGCCCCTCCAGAAAGCTTTGTTCTTTAAATGATCATCATTTAGTCCTGCCCAGTCCAAAACATGCATACTTGGAATCAACATGTCACAGCGCATTCTTCATTCTTACTCCTCACACTTGGAATATTCTTCCCCTCTGTTTTTAACATAACTACCTTGCTTTCCTTTACATTGATGGAGTTCCTCTCCCATTTTCTATTAGCCTGTACACCACTCAGTTCTGCCTGTCACCAAGAGCAGTAAAGACAGTTTTGCAAATAAATAAATAAATTAAATTGATAAACTATGGAATTGCCCCCAAAATATATTTTTCTTTCTTTTCTACTACATTATTTTTATCATTCAGAATTTAATGGATGATTTTAAAGAGTGAGTGTGAGTCACTAAAACTGAATTTCCTAAGAAGAGTCTGGTGCATTCCAAGTTTCTGCTTCTGTCATAGTTTCCATGAGATAAAGGACTCCATGAAGTAAAGGTTTCTCACCTCTGAGAAAGTGAGGCAAGGGAATGCATGAAAGCTGAGCTGAAGGAGGTTCTGTGGGGAAAATTGGGAGAGTAATCCAAAATGATACCAAGAGGAGACATTTCCTTGCTAAGGGGCCCTTTTACCAGTGGCGTTCCTAGGGGGGCTGACACCCGGGGGGATCGCCGATGCGCCCCCCCCCCCCCGGGTGCAGCGCCCCCCCCAGAACAGCGCGACGCCCCCCCTGGTGAAAGACCCCCCTGGGTGCACGCCGCTGGGGGGGGGGTGCCGCGCGCCTGCCGGCTCCCTCTGCCCCGGAACAGGAAGTAACCTGTTCCGGGGCAAAGGGAGCATGAAAACGAAGAGCCGACAGGCGCATGGCACCCCCCCAGTGGCGTGCACCCGGGGTGGACCGCCCCCACCCCTTTTTACTAAGCTGTGGTAAGTACTAATGTGTGCTTACCACAGTTTTAAAAAATGGCAGACTGTGGGGTACATGCTACCCACAAACTAAAAAATAAAAAACACACTCCTATTTGGGGGGCAGAGAAAGGGCATTAGCACAGGCTTAGTATGTGAGTCCCTACCGCCTACACAATAGATGGTAGTAGGGGCTGACACACTAATGGCTATACACTAATGGAAAAATTAGCACATGGCCATTAATGGAACATTTTGAAAATCAGCCATTTTACCCCTGCAGTAAAAATGGTGTTAACATGTGGGAATGACCCTTGAAGGGTGCACTAAGGCTAGTTTTTGCCACAGCTTAGTTAAAGGGCCCCTAAGAAATATGGGGGGGAAAAAACAACAAAAACAAAGATGGTTTCCTCTTCTTAGATATTAAATGGATTGTTTTTGCCCATGACTACTACAGCATTTGAAATTTCATATTTATATGGAAATAGTTCCGTACCCAGGCACTTACTTCTTCCTATACTGAAAATAGATTTTAGATATGATAGAAAAAAAGAGAGAGAGAGAGAGCTGTCAGATTCTATTATTTTCACTGAGGTTGGGCAACTGAGATTGATGCCAAATCAGACTTTCGAAAAAGGAACTGTTTAACCTAGACTGATACCAAGTCTGAAATCAAAGGCTCTGTCCCAGTTACAATATTATATTCAAAGGCTAAAACAGGCAAACATGCTCTCTCAAGAAAGGAGCAAGGCAATCAGATTACATACTGTAGAGCCTAATTTCCAACAGGAATTAAGATGTATCATGTTTTTCAGTGCTCAAAGAACATGGATACTTAGGAGGGCTTCTGGCTGGTTATTAGCCAGTTGGGGTCTTTTTCTATTTCTACCATGATTTGATTATAACCATTACAGTTCTGCCTTCCTTGGTTATTTCATGATGATTTTTACAAAGGGTAATACAGTGCACTCCATTTAAGTCAGATAAGTGCATGCTCTGTTTAACTGTCGTACTTCAGTCCCATTTTTGGCACCATCAATTTCTATGGGGACAAACGTTGGTTTAGATTCACTTATTTGCATGGTTTAAGACCGCTCCTCTGCAGGAAAGACTCAGCATTAGCGCACGCACAGAATATGGAAGCCGATTGGCGCATGACAAAGGGGCGGTAAATTTGAAATCTCGTTGGTTAACTGCCACAGGAAGAAAAAGCGAAAGAAAGTTGTTAGAGTGTACACTGGAGTCGTCATCATCGTTGCACAACTGTAAGACTTTAACACTGGCTGAACGAATATTAGTTCTTAAAAAATTAGAAAACAAACAAAGTCAAGCATCTATTGCTAAAGCATATGGTGTCAGTCCCAGTCAAATTTCACATATCTTGAAGCAGAAAGACCAGCTTCTGGAAGACTGGCAAAACAATACAAATCCACACAGGAAATGAAAATGGGCGGGAAAAGCTGAGGAGGTAGAAGATGCTCTTCTTCGGTGGTTTTCTCAAGTCAGGAGCAGATAGTTTCCTGTCAGTGGTCCACTGCTTATGGAGAAAGCTAATCAGCTAGCTGAAAGTCTTGGACTAACTGAATTCAAAGCCACTGTTGGATGGTTGAAAAGATGGAAGGAGAGGAACAACATAAAATTCAAGAAACAGCATGGTGAAAAACAAGACGCTGATTACTTTGGTGCTGAAAATTGGGTTGTTTCAGTTCTTCCTATAACTTGAATGAGTTTGCACCTCGTGACATTGTCAATGCTGACGAAAACAGTCTCTACTGGTGAGCAACTCCTGATGGAACACTTGCATTCAAACAAGCCAAAACTACAGGAAGTAAAACGTTGAAGGACCGACTGACGATCCTCCTTTGCTGCAATATGGATGGGAGTGAGAAGTTGGAACCACTCGTCATTGGAAAGAGCAAACAGCCCCGTTGCTTCAAGAATGTTAAGTGACTTCCTATGTCATATGAGGCTAACACAAATTCATGGATGACTGGGGAAATTTGGAAGCAGTGGCTAAAGAAGTTAGACACTAGAATGCAGGCACAAAAGCGTCAGATGTTGTTGCTTTGTGATAATTGTGCTGCACACAGGGATGATGTCAAGCTGTGTCAAGGTGGTCTTCCTGCCACCAAACACTACCTCTCTGATCCAACCTATGGACCAGGGCATAATAGCCAATTTGAAACAACATTATCAGGCTCTTGTGCTACGTCGTCTGATGAGCATTATGGATGACCAGACTGGCAAGGATAAATGTGCTGTTGAACTGGCTTGTAATCTATCACTGTTGGATTCCCTACATATGCAGAAAGAAGCCTGGAATCATGCTACTCCACACAAGGGGTGCCCCAAATAACCAGATGACCACAGGAGGGACTCGGGGATCACTTCCCCTTACTCCCCCAAATCACAAAACATTTTTCCAAACAGCACTTTCAAAAGGAAAAGATAGACTTTTTTTTGTAGAAAATGACCTTTCCTGTTCTGATTTTGGACATTTTACAAAAAACGTCCAAATTCAGACTTAGATGACATATCCAAAAATGCCTTTTCTACATTTGACTTGCCTAAGGTCTCAAGAAGCAGCAATGGGAATTGAACCCATGTTGCCAGAATCAAAGCCCATTGCACTAACCATTAACCCACTCCTCCTCTGTTTTGGACAGCTTGCATTTGGACATTTTTTTGTTTGAAAATGGACCAAAAACAAGGATGTCCAAATCACAAAGGCATCCAAATCACAGGATGTCCTTGGTATATTTGAAATGAAAGATGGATTTCCATCTTTTTTCGAAAATGACCTTCTCCCCACCTCCGAATTTGGACGTTTTTGTAAAACGTCCAAATTCCGATTTAGATGTTTCTTTCGAAAATGCCCCTCCAGGTGTATTTAGATAAAAAGCAGACAAAAGATTGCAAATTATCACTGTCAACTATTGAGAAAGATGTAAATAGAAACAATACACATAGTTTGAAATGTCTATATGCAAATGTCAGAAGCCTAAGAGATAGGATGGGAGAGTTAGAATATATTGCACTAAATGAAAAATTAGAAATAATAGGCATCTCTGAGACTTGGTGGAAAGAGGATAACAAATGGGGACACTGTCATACCAGAGTACAAAGTATATCATAGTGATAAAGTGGATTGAATTAGTGGAGAGGTAGCATTATATGTTAAGGAGGGCCTTGAATCAAATACATTGAAAATTCTGCAGGACATAAAACACATCTTGGAATCCCTATGGATTGAAATTCCATGTGTAAAGGGGAAAAGGATAATAATAGGAGAGTATTACCTGGCCAGGATGAAGAGATAGATGTAAACTGTTATTAGAAGTTAGGAAGGCTAATAAAGTGGGCACCACAATAATAATGGGTGATTTCAATTACCCCGATATTGACTGGGTAAATGTAACATCAGAGGTAAAATTCCTTGATGAAATCAAGGACTGCTTTATGGAGCTGTTGGTACAGGAGCCAATGAGTGGAGGAACAATTCTAGACCTAGTCCTTAGAGGAGAGAATCATCTAGTGTGGGAGGTAATGGTGCTGGTGTGGACAGATTAAATGAATTCTTTGCTTTGGTTTTAATTGAAGAAGATTTGGGAGAGGTACCAGTGCAAGAAATGGTATTCAAAGTTGACGAGACAGAGAAACTGAATGAAATCTCTATAAACCTGGAAGATGCAAAGGCTTTGACAAATTGAAGAGTAGCAAATCGCCTGGACTGGATGATATTCATCCCAGAGTACTGATAGAATTGAAAAATGAATCATGTTTGAATTTAAAGATAAATGACATATTACTAAGGATAGGTCATTTATCTTTAAATTCAAGCATGGTACCAGAAGATTGGAGGGTGGCCTATGTAACACCGATTTTTAAAAAAACGTTCCAGAGGTGATCTGGAAAATTATAGACCGTTGAGCTTGATGTCATTTCCAGGCAAAATGGTAGAGACTATTATAAAGAACAAAATACAGAGCATATTCAAAAGCATGGATTAATGAGACTAAGCCAACATGCATTTAATGAAGGGAAATCTTACCTCACCAATCTACTTAATTTCTAAAGGAAGAGATCCTATAACAAGATGTATCCATTGTATGTGCCAAACTGGTATATGTTACAGTGCCCACACCTATGTCCACCCTCAGTCTTGATGTTCTTCACCTGTTGCTGATCAAACAAAGACTTCATAAGATGGCCCTTAAGATTCTTGCCCCGGTCAAAAGCGAAGTGAGGTATTTCTTGAAACACTTGAACATCTTGAACACACTATCTGAATATAGGAGTACAAACACCAAACTAGATACAGATTCTTTCCTTGAAGTTGTAGTAAAAGATATCTATGTGCATATAAAGCCCATTTATATGCTGTCTTAATAACCTTAGGGGGGGTACACCTGCTCAGCAAACCTAGCTGACATGTCCTGTCAAGCTTAAAATATTCAGGATCAGAACATAAACAACGTAAGAACAAAAACTGCCCAATAGAAAGATTATCTGTAAGATATTTACTGAAATATAGAAGTAAATTATTATGATCAGTGTCCCTTCTATAAATAGTGGTGTAACAAAATGAGAATCCTCCAATCAAACCAAAATATTCAAATAGTCTGTAGTAGCAGTGAATCGAAGATGTTCATTGCAGGAATTAAGCCACTGTAAAAAGAACTGAAAATTTTGATGGGTATCAGGCCATACTAAAAATAACTTGTCAATATATCATTTCTACTGAAAAATGTTTTGAAAAAAGGGAGAATCATACAAAAATGTCTCCTGGAAACATAAAGAGGGGCATAATCAAATGGGGACGCCCATCTCTAAGGACGTTCCGTTGTGTATTATCGAAACACAATGGGTGTCCATCTTTCGTTTCGATAATACAGCCAGGGACACCCAAATCTCAACATTTAGGTCAACCTTAGAGATGGTCAACCTTTAAGTGTTCTGTTGCCCCTGGTTTGTCACTTCCTTTTTTTTTTTCAAATTTTAATAATTACAATATTTAATAAATCTTGAATAAAATACACAAAATATGCAACATCATTATAGGAAAACAATAATACAATGAGAAATAGAAAAAAAACTCTTTTCAACCACAATTTAGGAATTGATCCAAGAAAAATAAATTAAATTATATGCTAATATAACAAAGCCTTTTCTCTAATTGTTAAACCAAAGACTGCACCATGCTCTGTTGACTTAATCCAAGCTACTATACAGTGCTACATTCAGGATTAAATTTTCACAATTACACTCTCTTTGCTTAATAAAAAATCCTCTAACTGCTTAGGTTCAAAAAATTGGTATTGCTTTGTTTGATACAGTATCCTACAAACACAAGGAAATTTCAATTGAAAATTTGCTCCTAAAGCTACTACCCTAGGACGCTGTAAAAGAAATAAGTTTCTTCTCTTTTGGGTTTCCTGGATAAATCCAGGAAAACCCTTACTTTTGAACCTAAAAATAAAGAATTCAAATGTCTCAAGGACAGTCTGAGTACAGCATCTCTATCTAATTCTAAAGCAAATGTCACTAACAAAGTAGTTCTTTGCGTGACAACCTCCAGAGATGATTCCAGGAACTCAGTCAAGTTCATTACACCTTGAGGGTTTAAATTATCTGGGTTTTTCCCAGTAATTTGCAAATAGTATGCCCTTGTAATAGGTGGTAAAGAATTTTCACGTAGTCCCAGGATTTCTACTAAATATTTCTTAACCATTTGTCACTTCCTAACAAACACGTAACTCATTTTGAATTCTGGCCAATATATGTCCATTTGAAAAATATATATACATACGTTGTTTCCCTCACTCAAACTGTCCGTGCCTCAGGGGCAGTCCATTTTTCTGTTGATAAATATTCCTGCCTAGAAAAAGACAGATATATTAATTTATTTATTATAATGGGGACAATTCTCTGCTCAGATAATTCCTTAGTTACCCTTTGAAAATTATCCTCAAAGACACTATAGTGACAGAGGGAGGAAACAGACAACAGATCTAGCAAATTTTGTGACAGCAGACTATCTGGAACAAATGGTCCTTTCCCATGGGTGTCTTCAACGTTTCACCACCTCTTGGAAAATCTGAAATTTTTGACCCTCATTAACAAGGACTCACAACATATCAAATCTGAATTTGTTCTAATTCATTTCAAACATGAAGACAATTATCATGCGTGCTTCAAATGGCCCAAAGCAAGTCAAATTGGTATTGTGTAAAAGCTCAGCTAATTTCTGTGAAATGAATGCCTAGGCAATGCCAGAGGAATAATTATACAGCAAAGTAGAAGAATAAACAAAAAAATATATCCTTCTAGAAATTATCAAATGCAAAATAAACAGTGATGGGATAACATAAAATAAATAACAACACATCTAGATCAACTGCATGAAGGCAAGCTTGGAATCCAATGGGAGCATTAATCACTGTTTTTAACAATGTTGCAATAAAAAACATTTCCACTGTCTAGAGTAAAGGAGGTTTTTGTTGCTGTTGTTACAGGGTTCACCCAGTAGAATTTCTCAATCCAGTAACAGAATACAGACAATGTAAATGGAGAGCAGGAGGTGATATATATAATAGCCTACAGTACTTAACACAAATGAGGCTACCTACGCATAGCGCAGAATATACAACCAGGGCAAGAAAGACCAGGCTCTGCACAGGCGCACACTGCCCCTGCCAACATACATTAATCATGAGTTATTATCTCTCTCTAAAGCTCTAGTCGTGGGTCTCCACTGAGCCAGAACTGCAAATCATGGCATATTGCATATTACATTAAATTACAGCAAATGAAATCTGTGTTGTTCAATCAGATTGTTAAATTACTGCTCCTTATTTACTGATACAGGCAAAAAAAATGCAGTTAATATAAGAGCAGCTGTCTTATAAATGTAGCATGCAGATTCTACACTACACAAGTAGACAGAAAGTGGTAAATTAAACTACATTGAAAATGAAGACCTTTGGTTAAGGGATAAGAACTACATTGCAATGTGAGAATGCCCGTAACAAGGGGAGCCTGTGCTGCCTGGATTTTCTCATACTCATCCTCCTTCATTCAGTGTACTGAGCAATTTTCAAAGACATGTACCTCAGTGAACAGAGAATTACCTGGCAATTAGGCTGTCTGAAAATTGCCCTCATTTAAGCTGGCTAAAAGTAGGTGTAGTCTGTCTCTGAAAGGCCTGTAGGTTAGGACCCCAGGGAATGGAAAGGGAGACTTTTTTCACCTCCACTTGAGTCCTGAGGTATGGGAGAGGGGGGACCTTTTCTCCAGGGCTTTAGCACACTGGACATCACTGATCAAATTCCATTTATCTCAATATTCTTTCCTGGCAAGTGCCCCACTTTCAAGAAGTCCAATGTGCACTAGGATGGGCAGCCAGAAAATATTCATGTTGCTTTTTGTTTTGTTTTGTTTTTAATAGTGAGCACTATCCCCTTCGTTCTAGAACTTGGCATCTACATTCATGCACCAAGGGATGAATTCTATATATGGAACCAAAAATATTGGCACAAAAAAAACCACTATTCTATAAGCCAACTTAAAATTAGATGTAGGTTATAGACTAGTGCTTAGGAGCTGTAAATTTAAGAGCCGCCATTTGCACCAATGAAAATGTGGTACAAATAACCGCACCTAGCTTTACGCACAATGATCCAGTTATTTTTGTTACATTTGTACCCCGCGCTTTTCCCACTCATGGCAGGCTCAATGCGGCTTACATGGGGCAATGGAGGGTTAAGTGACTTGCCCAGAGTCACAAGGAGCTGCCTGTGCCTGAAGTGGGAATCAAACTCAGTTCCTCAGTTCAGTTATGCATGTAACTCAAAACTGCGCTTATACTCCACCCCAAAATGCCCATGACCCTCCCATTTCCATGCCCCCTTTTTTGGGCAGCACTTAAAATTTAGTCACGGATCCCATGTGTAACATTAGGCATGAAAATGCTAATTACATCTTATTAGTGCCAATATTTGCTCATTAAAAATCCATTTACACTAATTTGTTCGTTATTCACTCTAACTGAACACACACCCAAATTTGTTCACACAATTTTTTCAACTTTTACAGAATTAGGGGGCAAGTATTGCTCAAATTATAAAATACCAGCACTTAACACATGCAACTATTACAGCTATACTTGTAAGTACTAGTTGAGCACTAAATTATATTCTATAACTTTAGGGGTAAATATTCAGCCAGCAGTGATGAGCCTTTTTTCAGCCATCACCATCATTATCCTGGATATTCAAAGCCAGACCATGTCCAGGCACTGGCATCAAATATCCAGGTTTATGCAGCCACATCTCTCTTATGAGGATAAGTGCAATATTCACTACTTAACCATCTAAGCAACACTGCATAAAGGTAGGACTGTGTTTATGTTGGCTACTTAACTTAGGCACTTAAGGGGCTTTTTTACAAAGCTGCAGTAAAAGGGGTCCTGCACTAGTGATGGTGGCCATTTTTTCCACGCACTGAGGCCCTTGTTACTGCAGCGGGTAAAAAGGCTGAAAAAATAAATGGCCACATGGTAAGATTTCACTTACCACGTGATCATGCAGTAGGAGCATTTACCGCCAAGGGCTCCCACGCTAACCCGGCAGTAACCGGGCAGCGCATGGTGCTGCCCAATTACTGCTGGGTAACTGCTGTGATAAAAAATAGGGACCTATTTTCCCTAGTGCCAGAAATGGCAAGCACTGGGGGGTGGAACTACTGCCAGAGCACCGCGTTGGGCCGGCGGAAGTTCTGGATTGCCGTGTGGTAAGCCTGCGGTGTGGTGGACTTACCGCTGCTTAATAAAAGGGGCCCCTAAGTGCTGAATATTTATTTATTTATTTAACACATTTATACCCCACATTTTCCCACTAGTCGCAGGCTCAATGTGGCTTACACAATACCGTAGAGCAGACTACAGTTCAGTAAAATACAGTTAAACAATGTAAAGTAAGGTAGTGATCGTATAGGGTATCGTAATAAACAACAAAGATAATAAGAGATAATAAAAGATCAATAAGGTCCAAAAATGTTGTTGTACGTGCAGGACGTCAGACTCACAGAAACAAGCCTGCCCTTGCAGATCAGCTACGCAGCCGTGCCGAAGAAGAGGACTTCGGCTGGCAAGGGTTGGAGACCCCCGCCAGCAAAGGTACCTGACGGCAACGGGGGTGGGTTGGCGGCGGGAGGGGGGGTCGAAGGGGTTGGTGGTGGGGGGCCAGGGCCAAATCTATGGGGGCCCATGCCCCCATGGCCCCACGTAGCTACGCCCCTGGGACATGCACAGGGAAAGATGTATGGGCAGGGCATAGGCATGTCCAACAATTAACAGTGTAACAGAATACTGTAAGTTACATACTAAAGTGCCACATTTACATGCACCAGCCATCGCCTGCTGCTGACATGGAATCAGCAGAATCATCTTTTTAAATGTAGGCATCTAGACGCCAACTTACAGTAGGATTTTATAATGGAATCTGGGTGCCCAGATGCTGTTACAGAATTAATGCTTAGTATACTACGTCATGGCACCCAACATTTGGCAGTCTTTAAAGAATTGTCATCTATATATAAATACTCCCAAATTCTATAAATGGCACTTTAAGTTGTGCATGTAAATTTGGGTGCAGACCAACTTTGCAGCACAATGTAATTGAATATCTAGCCAACGAGCACTGGAACTTTAACAAGCAATTATTGATGCTAATTGGGCTTTAATTAAAATGTATACACCTAAATTTAGGCACAGGATCCACGTGTAAATTTTACACATGGGTCCAAAAAGGGGGCATGGCCATGGGCAGGTCATGGGTACATCAGGGGCATTCCTTTAATTTATACATGTTCTTATAGAACTCGGGGGATCCGTGCCTAATTTAGGTGCAGAGATTTACACCAGAGTTTTGTTACTCTCATAATGCACTCCAAATAGATTTAACACATATTAAGTTATGAATTAATGTCCGTAAAATTAACATGTTGCAAAGTTCCAATGTATATTTATAAAATTATTAACAAAACATTTTAAACCAAAACATTTACAAAACACAGGAAAAAAGGATTGTCTTTCAATATCAATTGGTTGCTTTACTACTACTACTACTACTACTTATCATTTCTATAGCGCTACTACCCATTTAAAAATGGCCAAAAAAGGAATCAAAATGTTTTCCCATAGAAATTACATAACTCTACATATAGTGCTCAAAATTGCAGGCACAAATTCAGGCACTCTCCCAATTTACTCATGCCATTTCTTTAACAAGCCAATTAGCACCTATAATCAATTATTGGCACTATTTGGCAATAATTTTGAAATTTGTTCTTGCATTTTTATAGTCGCTATTCAATAAAGAATGTGTGCGTTAATTTTTACTCATGGATCCAAAAAGGGAGCAGGGCCATGGGAAGAGCATGGGCAGGTCTGGGGTGTTATGGAATTAGGGAGATCCATGCTTAATTTAGATGCGACGATTTACACCAGGTTTCACATGATGTAAATCCTCTCCTCGTGCCCAAAATTGGGCATGGATCTTGGCGCTAAGCCCAACTTGTACAGCCATTGATAGAATGGCGCTTAGCGTGCATTTTTATCACACCAAATTTGGGTGCCATTTAGAAAATTGAGTCCTATGTGTGGTTGTAGATGTTCTGCGCAATTCCAGCTTATCCTTTAGTTTAGTTTACTGATATACTTTCTATACCACGTTTCAACTGTAAAAAATAATGACTGACTATAAAAACTGATTGCTCATCTACCATTCAACTGCAGAATCAACCAACCACATAGGATTTGTCTGTCAATATCAATTGGTTGATTTACCCATTGCTGATGGCTACCATATTGATTTTCGGAGGCTCTTACATGAAAAATAAGAGAATCAACTGATATAATAATATTTGCAGCAGTATGTCCTTTACCTCATGACACTATCAATAAGAGGTTTCACAGTTGTGGGGCCCTTTTACTAAGCAGCATAAGCGTCTATGTGCACCAAAATGAAGTTATACCCCGATTACCGCGTGGCACTTGCAGTAATTTCATTTTTGGCAGTGTCCGAAAATAAAACAAACACATGGCTTTACCAAGTTTAAAAGAAGCTTTCCATCCATCTTCCCGACGAACAGAGCTACAAACACAGGGGTCTTTTTACTAAGGTGTACTGAAAAATGGCTTGCGGTAGTGTAGGCGCAGGTTTTGGGTGCGCACTGATCCATTTTTCAGTGCGCCTGTAAAAAAGGCCTTTTTTAAATTTTTGCCAAAAATGGACGTGCAGCAAAATCAAAATTGCCACGTGTCCATTTTGGGTCTGCAACCTTACCGCCAGCCATTGACCTAGTGGTAAAGTTTCATGCGGTAACCGGGCGGTAATGGCCTATGCACGTCAAATGGCACTCGGTGTGCGTCCGATACGTGCATCCAAAAATAAAAATTATTGTTCGGATACGCATATTGGACATGCGCCAAGTGACATTTGACGCATGTGGGTCATTACTGCCTGGTTACCACATGAGACTTTATTGCTAGGTCAATGGCTGGCGGTAAGGTCACAGACCCAAAATGGGCACGTGGCAATTTTGATTTTGCCACATGTCCATTTTCTGCAAAAATATTAAAAAAGGCCTTTTTTACAGGCATGCTGAAAAATGGATCAGAGCGCACCTAAAAACCATGCTTAAACTACCATAAGCCTTTTTTCAGCACACCTTAGTAAAAGGACCCCTGTATTTGTAGCTCTGTTTGATGGGAAGAAGGATGGAAAGCTTGTTTTAAACTTGGTAAAGCCAAGTGTTTGTTCTTTGGGGGTTTTTTTCTATTTCACTATCCTGAAGGACAAGCCTCAGTGCCTGCAGGAAAGTTTAACATAGTAACATAGAGGGGCAAAATCGAACGTCGCCGGTGAAATAGGTCGCCGGCGATCTATTGTGGCAGCGGCGCAACAGCTGGCCGGAACCATATTTTCAAAATAGATGGCCAGCCATCTTTTTTTTCAATAATACGGTTTAGCCCAGCCAAATGCCAGAGTTCGCCGGGTTTGAGATCGCCACTTTTGTTTTTCCGCGATAATGGAAAAAACTGCCGGCGATCTCAAACCCGGCGAAATCCAAGGCATTTGGTCGTGGGAGGAGCCAGGATTTGTAGTGCACTGGTCCCCCTGACATGCCAGGACACCAACCGGGCACCCTAGGGGACACTTCTAAAAATGAAAAAAATATATACAAATAGCTCCTAGGTCCATAGCTCCCTTACCTTGGGTGCTGAGCCCCCCCCAAATCCCCCCAAAACCCACTCCCCACAACTCTACACCATTACCATAGCCCTTATGGGTGAAGGGGGCACCTACATGTGGGAACAGTGGGTTTTGGGGGGGTTTGGAGGGCTCAACACTTACCACCACAAGTGTAACAGGTGGGGGGGGGGGGGGGTGGCCCTGGGTCCACCTGCCTGAAGTCTACTGCAACCAACAAAAACTGTTCCAGGGACCTGCATACTGCTGTCAGGGAGCTGGGTATGACATTTTAGGCTGGCATAGAGGCTGGCAAAAAAGTGTTTTATTTTTATTTTTTTACTGTGGGAGGGGGTTGATGACCACTGGGGGAGTATGGGGAGGTCATCCCTCATTCCCTCCTGTGGTCATCTGGTAAATTGGGGCACCTTTTTGAGGCTTGGTCGTGAAAATTAAAGGACCAAGTAAACCCGGCGAAATACTGCTTAACGCCATTATCCGTGAAAGCCGTCCATCTGGTAGCCATGCCCATGCCTGCCCATGTCCCGCCTTCACTTCGCTGCCGACACGCCCCCTTGCACTTCCGCCAGCATGGCAACGGGAAAGCGGCAATGGTGTCAAAAACGCGGCTTTCGATTACACTGATTTTGCCGCTTTTGCGAACTCGCCAGCCATCTCCCGATTTATGTTGGAAGATGGCCGGCGATCACTTTTGAAAATAAGCCTGATAGTAATGTGGAGGGGCATAATCGAAAGTCGTCGGCAAAATAGATCGCCGGCGATCTATTTTGGCGGCAGCGCAACAGCTGACCGGAACCGTATTTTTGAAAAAGATGGCCGGCCATCTTTTTTTTCGATAATACGGTTTAGCCCAGCCAAATGCCAGAGTTCGCCGGGGTTGAGATCGCCAGTTTTGTTTTTCAGCGATAATGGAAAAAACTGCCAGCCATCTCAAACCCGGTGAAATGCAAGGCATTTGGTTATGGGAGGAGCCAGCATTCGTAGTGCACTGGCCCCCCTCACATGCCAGGACACCAACTGGGCACCCTAGGGGTCAGTGCGGTGGACTTCAGAAAAAGCTTCCACATGCATAGCTCCCTTTCTTTGGGTGCTGAGCACCCAACCCCCGTCCCCCAAAACCCACTACCCACAAATGTACAACACTACCGTAGCTCTTAGGGGTGAAGGGGGCAACTACATGTGGGTACTGTGGGTTTTGGAGGGGTCCCATTTACCAGCACAAGTGTTACAGGTAGGGGGGGATGGGCCTGGGTCCGCCTGCCTTAAGTGCACTGCATACCCAATAAAGTGCTCTAGGGACCTGCATACATGCAGGCCTCTAGGACTTGTTGCTGCTGTATAACCTTGGCACACCAGTTGACACCTGAAGACTAGTCTCTTTGAAAAAGTCCTTTATTTGAATAAGCACGTTTACTCACAGTTAACTGCAGATCAGAGGTTGTGCCCGACTGGCAAAGAGTCTCCCTGGTACTGAGATTAGCAGTAGGTCAGAGCTGGCAGAATGATGTACAATGCCCTCTTTCAGCAACGTGGGTAACACATGAAAGGGATCTAAAACTGGCATACAAAAATGGCCACTAACTCATGGACTACCGGAAACAAAACTGGACACACTCTGACCCAGTTAGTAGGGGGGAAAGCACCATAGGAGTAGAGCCCACTACCCTACACCTACCACAATGCATTGCTGATGTGACTCTGCAGTGCGCATAACAGAAAAGGTGTCACACTCACCCGAGAGCCACATCACAACGAGGGAAAGGCTGTCAGGGGATAGAACACATTCTGCTGTCATGGAGGTGGGTAAGGCATTTGAGGCTGGCATACAGGCTGGCAAAAAAAGTTTTTAGTTTTATTGTTTTAGTGTGGCAGGGGGGTGGTGACCACTGGGGGAGTACGGGGAGGTCATCCCCGATTCCTTCCGGTGGTCATCTGGTCAGTTGGGGCACCTTTTTGAGGCTTGGTCGTGAAAATTAAAGGACCAAGTAAACCCGGCGAAATACTGCTGCACGCCGCTTTTTTTTCCATTATCCGTGAAAGCCAGCCATCTGGTAGCCACGCCCATGTCCCGCCATTGCTATGCCACCGAAACGACGGGAAAGCGGCGATGTTGTTAAAAAAGCCGCTTTCGATTATACCAATTTGGCTGCTTTTGAGAGATCGCCGGCCATCTCCCGATTTATGGCCGGCGATCACTTTCGAAAATAAGCTTGATAGTAACATAGTAGATGACGGCAGAAAAAGACCTGCACAGTCCCTCCAGTCTGCCCAACAAGATAAACTCATATGTGCTACTTTTTGTGTATACCTTACCTTGATTTGTATCTGCCATTTTCAGGGCACAGACCGTAGAAGTCTGCCCAGTAGTAGGCCCGCCTCATCACCACCAGCCCTGCCTCCCACCACCATACTGGTAAATAAATGATTATTGGAGCACTGTGTGCAGAGGAAGATCAATATTATATTTACCAGTTTGGGACCCTGAGTTCTTAGGACCAGGAGCTATCTAGTTTGAAGAGGAGAAAGATCGTTGTGCCCACGGAGAGCCACAGAACAGGATGAAGCAGCTGAACATAGAAAGAGAAAGAGAGCTTATCCATTTCCAGCTCTGCCAGGCTTGCCAGTTTTTTTGGCAGACTAGCATGAAATTCACAAGTCTGGTGATTTCCCTCATTCTATCCACAACAGACTGAGTGGAGACACTGAGCAGCTGTTGTTATTAGCTCAGTGCTGTCAGCTATGCTGAGAAAAACACCAGAAGCTTGGAGCTGAGAGAAGCAAAGCAGATGCCTGATGATTTCCTTAGATGTCTGTTCAGCTTTCTTCTCTTCTTGCTCTGCAAGTAGTTTCTAATCCCTGCTTTTTCAAGGTGCCTAGTTTCCCCCTCTCCAGTGGTGACTGATGAAAGTACCAAACAATAAGAAAGTTCATAAGCTTGTAGACAATAAGTAGTATATTTGTACAGCGCTGCGTAACCCTGGTAGCGCTTTAGAAATGTTAAATAGTAGTAGTAGTAGTATATTCCAGAACAAAAAAAGAAAGAAAAGAAACCTTAATCTGCATGTGCTATGCCATTTGAACAAGGGACAGTTTTTTTTTCTGAGAGAAATTCATCCAGGAATGGAATGATGGAGATTCTACGCAATTTAATAAGGGAAAGGGAAATGGGACTTGATATACCGCCTTTCTGAGGTTTTTGCAACTACATAGAACTGGAAAGAGTTTAGTGTAAAACATTTTAGATGAGATTTCCCCCAATCATATTAAAAGTAAGATTTGTTTGGGGGGGAGGGGGCAAAGTAATGAGTGGTTTGATGGGGAGCAGGAAATTAGAATGTAAATGGGTGAAAACTAGAAAATCTGAGGATATAAGAGAATGGAGATTAGTGATTCATCACTATAAGGAAATTTTTTAAACTAAGCGAAGGACATTTTATTCTAAAAAAAACTTTTTTTAAAGTAGGCACTGATGTGTCCAATACAAAATTTATTTCTCAATTAGTAAACAATCTAACTAATATTTCTTATCATTATTATATGAGTGCAGATAATATTCCAACAGACTCTCAATTAGCTCATTAATTTGAATCTAAAATCCACACACACACCATCTGCTCCTTTGCTTGCTGTCTCTTACTTTCCTAAATTCTTGCCATTCTATTGTACTTTCTTGCCCCCAGTCACTCTTCTCATTTCTAAAGTTTGTGAGGAACTGGCTAAACTAAAGATGGACAAAGTGATGAAGGCGGATGGCATACATCTGAGGGTACTAAAGGAACTTAGGGAAGTACAAGTGCATGGAAATTATCATGGTTAAAGAGACGCCAAATGGTTTGTAGCTGGCGGAATATAAGAAAACTTGTTTTAGATAAGTTGTAAATTGGGGTAGAAAGGATAAGGAAGAGTCTAGGTTAACTCCAAGATAGTGAAAACTCAATGCAGGGGTATAAGCAGAATGCTGCTCCTCACCCTTAAAGATAGTCCCTCAGATAGCCTGAACATCCTTAAACCCATTAGTCCCGCCCAGGGAGGAAGTGTGACGGGAGAGGTGGAGCCAAAGAAGAAGATTTGGGAGAGATACCGGTGCCAGAAATGGTATTCAAAGCTGACAAGTTGGAGAAACAATGAAATCTCTTTAAACCTTGAGGATGTAATGGGGCAATTTGATAAATTGAAGAGTAGCAAATCTCCTGAACTGGATGGTATTTTGTTAAAATTCTTTATTTATATTTCTTTTAACAATTCCAAGAACATATCTTGTACAGAAAAAAGAGGATTATATTCACAAATTTAGAACAAGGATTATATTAGTATATTATTGGAAATGTTTTATAATCATCTTATGTTAGTCCACAATTATGGGGGAGAAAAACAAGGCACAATATTAGGAAATAACTTCTTTTAAATTTTCATTCGGAGCCCTGAAAGGAGGTTCACAGGATATAAACACATATAATTAAAGAGTAGCTGTCAAAACCATTTCTGAATTTGGAATTGGGGTGATTACCTTCTTAGATTCCAAGAAAGAATTTAAGTGTAATGGGTCAAAGAAAATATATTTCACTGAGTTCAGTTTCACAACACACTTACAAGGGAAATTCAACTAAAACAATCCCCACAATTGAAACACAATGGGGCGTAGCTTAAGAAAACTTTGACACCGCTTTTGTGTTACTTTGGATACATCTGGATATATTCTTACTTTAAAATTAAGAAAAGTTTCTTTTCTATGTCTGAAAAATTGCTTCAATATCCAATCCCTATCTGGCTGTAACATACATATAACAATAAGAGTTGCTGGTTTCAAACCCACATTATCTCCTTCTATTATTTGTGAAAGATTCAAAGTCTCAAATATCGGTTCAGTTCCTTCCGAATCAAGTTGTCCACCTAAACTTGACTTTTTATATGTTTGTAGATAATAAATGTTAGAAATTGGTGGGCAAGCTTGTTCAGGTACCTTTAAGATATCAAACATATATTTCTTAAATGTTAATAAAGGTGCAACCCTTTTTAAAATTAGAATTTCCTGTGGAGTCTTTAGCAAAACATTACAGTGATAAAGGGTTTTTTTTTATGCCCGTGGAGAAAGGTGGACCCCTTGATTTCCTCCTTACCCATTGAACACATATAGGGTAGAGGTTGGGGCACAGAGGCTTTTTTCCCTTTTTCACATTTTTAATTTTTGCATTCCATAGGAGGAGTATAGTATATTAAGTACTTTGCAGCTTATATGAGAAAGGTAATTGTTGTATGTTGGAGATTATAGACTCTCTTATCCTGATATTTCTGGATAGTTTGTCATTAAACCAAGAATGTAGTTGTGATTTTTGTTTTTGTTTTAAGTGGTGCTATTTTGTTTAGCTTGTTTTCACTTGTTTCATCCCAGTTTCTCATGAAGTGTTTATCCTGGGGTGGTATGTCATTGAGTTCATTTATTGTTGTCCAGAATATGTGGTTGTCTACTCTTCCTCTGGTTGTGAAAGTGTCTTGCCACTCTCTTTCCATTGTAGTGTGAACGTGAGCTTGCTGTGGTCTGACCATGGTACCTCTTCCCATGTGTGGTTTGTTAATATGTCGTTGTTACTCGTTGAGAATCTGTAGGCTAGTATGTCTAATTGGTGTCCTTTTGTGCACGATGAGACTCCTTGTGCTGTTATGAAGTTTCATTGGTTTATGAAGTTCATTAGTGTTCTTGTGTTTGTGTCATTTTGTTTTTCTAGGTGCAGATTTATGTCACCTATTAATAGGACATTTGGGTGATTGGTGCAGATGTTTGATACAAAGTCCGTGAAATCATCTTGGGCGTTTTTCCAGCTTCCTGGAGGGCGGTAGAATAATGTGATGCATGCGTTAGTCAGTTAGTATTTTGTCAATGATTTTGCATGACAGGATTTTGATTACATAAGTAATGCCACACTGGAAAAGACCAAGGGTCCATCGAGCCCAGCATCCTGTCCACGACAGCAGCCAATTCAGGCCAAGGGCACTTGGCGGGCTTCCCAAATGTACAAACATTCTATACATGTTATTCCTGGAATTGTGGATTTTTCCCAAGTCCATTTAGTAGTGGTTTATGGACTTGTTCTTTAGGAAACTGTCTAACCCCTTTTAAAACTCTGCTAAGCTAACCACCTTCACCACGTTCTCCAGCAACGAATTCCAAAGTTTAATTATGCGTTGGGTGAAGAAAGATTTTCTCCGATTTGTTTTAAATTTACTACACTGTAGTTTCATCACATGCCCCCTAGTCCTAGTATTTTTGGAAAGTATGAACAGACGCTTCATATCCACCTGTTCCACTCCACTCATTATTTTATATACCTCTATCATGTCTCCCCTCAGCCATCTCTTCTCCAAGCTGAAAAGCCCTAGCCTCCTTAGTCTTTCTTCATAGGGAAGTCGTCCCATCCCCGCTATCATTTTTGTCGATTGTTGAGAATGTGTTGAGGATGTGTGTTTAGTGACAGGTTCTGCTGTAAAGGAGGATTTGTATATTAAATCCGGAAAATCACATTGTGGAAAGTATATGAATTTATTTGCATTCTGCAGAGGGAAATAAGTATTTAATCCCTCTGGCAAACAAGACCTAATACTTGGTGGCAAAACCCTTGTTGGCAAGCACAGCGGTCAGACGTCTTCTGTAGTTGATGATGAGGTTTGCACACATGTCAGGAGGAATTTTGGTCCACTCCTCTTTGCAGATCATCTCTAAATCATTAAGAGTTCTGGGCTGTCGCTTGGCAACTCGCAGCTTCAGCTCCCTCCATAAGTTTTCAATGGGATTAAGGTCTGGTGACTGGCTAGGCCACTCCATGACCCTAATGTGCTTCTTCCTGAGCCACTCCTTTGTTGCCTTGGCTGTATGTTTTGGGTCATTGTCGTGCTGGAAGACCCAGCCACGACCCATTTTTAAGGCCCTGGCGGAGGGAAGGAGGTTGTCACTCAGAATTGTACGGTACATGGCCCCATCCATTCTCCCATTGATGCGGTGAAGTAGTCCTGTGCCCTTAGCAGAGAAACACCCCCAAAACATAACATTTCCACCTCCATGCTTGACAGTGGGGACGGTGTTCTTTGGGTCATAGGCAGCATTTCTCTTCCTCCAAACACGGCGAGTTGAGTTCATGCCAAAGAGCTCAATTTTTGTCTCATCTGACCACAGCACCTTCTCCCAATCACTCTCGGCATCATCCAGGTGTTCACTGGCAAACTTCAGACGGGCCGTCACATGTGCCTTCCGGAGCAGGGGGACCTTGCGGGCACTGCAGGATTGCAATCCGTTATGTCGTAATGTGTTACCAATGGTTTTCGTGGTGACAGTGGTCCAGCTGCCTTGAGATCATTGACAAGTTCCCCCCTTGTAGTTGTAGGCTGATTTCTAACCTTCCTCATGATCAAGGATACCCCACGAGGTGAGATTTTGCGTGGAGCCCCAGATCTTTGTCGATTGACAGTCATTTTGTACTTCTTCCATTTTCTTACTATGGCACCAACAGTTGTCTCCTTCTCGCCCAGCGTCTTACTGATGGTTTTGTAGCCCATTCCAGCCTTGTGCAGGTGTATGATCTTGTCCCTGACATCCTTAGACAGCTCCTTGCTCTTGGCCATTTTGTAGAGGTTAGAGTCTGACTGATTCACTGAGTCTGTGGACAGGTGTCTTTCATACAGGTGACCATTGCCGACAGCTGTCTGTCATGCAGGTAACAAGTTGATTTGGAGCATCTACCTGGTCTGTAGGGGCCAGATCTCTTACTGGTTGGTGGGGGATCAAATACTTATTTCCCTCTGCAGAATGCAAATAAATTCATATACTTTCCACAATGTGATTTTCCGGATTTAATTTGTGATGTGCTATCTCTCACTGTTACCAATAACCTACCCTTCAATTATGGGCTGCTCATGTCTTTGTCAGTGGGCAAACTTACAAAATCAGCAAGGGATCAAATACTTATTTCCCCCACTGTAAGTTCGGGATCGGCGGAAACATACTTAGCTGGATCAATGGTTTCCTATCCACAAGAACATATCAAGTAAAATTAAAATCAAACATATCATCACCATGGAAAGCAGACTGTGGAGTACCACAAGGATCACCGCTATCCTCTTCAACCTAATGATGACCCCATTAGCCAAGTCCTTATCCAACCAAGGCTTTAACCCTTTCATCTATGCAGATGATGTCACAATATACATACCTTACAAATCTAACCTGACAGAAATCACCAACGAAATCAAGAACAGCTTGAACATCATGGACTCTTGGACTAATGCATTTCAACTAAAACTCAACAAAGAAAAAACACACTATCTCTTCCTCTCATCCCAACACAGCACGAACAACCCCACAATCATCAACACCCCAAATTACACCCTCCCCATCTCAGACAGCCTGAAAATCCTTGGCGTTACTATGGACCACTATTTAACACTAGAAAGCCAAGTGACATCCACGACAAAGAAAATGTTCCACTCAATGTGGATGCTCAAACGCGTGAAGCAATTTTTCCTGAGGGAAACATTTCGCAAACTGGTTCAATCAATGGTACTAAGTCATTCAGACTACTGCAATGGGATCTATGCGGGATGTAAAGAACAAACCTTAAAGAAACTTCAGACCGCTCAAAACACAGCAGCTAGGCTTATCTTCATAAAAACGCAATTTGAAAGCGCAAAACCCCAACTGCGAAAAACTACACTGGCTCCCAATCAAAGAACGCATTACTTTCAAAATCTGCACTCTGGTTCACAAAATTATCTATGGTGAAGCCCTGGGATACATGACAAACTTGATCGACCTACCAACTAGAAACACATCCGAATCAACATGAACGTACCTAAATCTGCACTACCCAAGCTGCAAAGGACTCAAATACTAATCAACCTACTCGTCCAGTTTTTCCTACATTAGCACACAACTGTGGAACGCATTACCAAAAGTCTTGAAAACTACGTACGATCACCTAAACTTTCGCAAAACACTAAAAACTAACCTGTTTAAAAAGGCATACCCTGCCGATCCAACATAAATGCCTGATATCTGCAACACAACAAAACTAAAGTACTTAATGGACATACCGTTATATGATGCCCTAATGTGGCTGTGCCACATGAACTTTATCTTACCACAACATCACTTTGTATTTGTTCACACCGGAGTCTGCAAACACCCTCTCCTGTACTATGTAAGCCACATTGAGCCTACAAATAGGTGGGAAAATGTGGGATACAAATGTAACAAATAAATATCTTGAAACAAGGTAAAATAGTTTTAAAGTCCATTATCTAATATCTAGCAGGCACTTCTGTTCACTAAATACATCGATCTAAAGACTGTATTTCACATCTGTGTCACGTCTGTGGCCGTGACCACCCTCAACCTTACCTTCTTTCTGGGGGTCAACAGCTCTGCTGGCTTCTGTCTGTCTTTGTGTGAGTCTTGTCTCTGTCCGGGTGTGCTGATTGCTTCACTAGACCTCACCTGTGTGGGCTATGCCTCTCTAGGGAGCCAGCATCTAAGATGGCTGCCACCGGCTCTGTGCCAGCTTCCAAGATGGCTCTTGCTTGTCTTTCCTGTGGGCTCACTTCCTATGTGTGTCAAGCCTCTCTTTGGGGTCAGTGTACTTCCTGCTTCTGACCTGCTGCTGGTGACTCATCAGTGAGAGCCTTCATAAGGAAGTGCTGTGCTTGCAGTCAGGGCCTTTGCATGGTGTTATGCTCTTAGGCCAGGTCAAGTTAGTAAGTGTCTGCTGCACTACTGCTTAGCCTCTCTCTGGGTTCTGGCCCAGCTTCTTTCTGTGTCTGTTGTCCTACCGTGGGGGGGTCTTCCCTGCCACTGTCTGTCTGTGGACTGCGAGTCCTTCCTGGCTTACCCTGTGTTGGGGTGAAGCCTCTGTCCCTGGCTTACCCTGGGTTGGGGTGAAGCCCTTGTCCGGGTTGGTTCTCTGTCTGTATGTGAAGCCTCAGCCTTTGTGGGTTCCCCAGTCAGTGTGTGGAACGGCTGTGGCTTCAGACCCTTGGCCTGTATTCCTGGTTTACTCTGTTTGCTCTGCTGCCTGCCCAAGACCCTTGGCCTGTTCTTCCTGGTTTACTCTGTCTGTTCTCCTGTCTGCCCAAAGACCCTTGGCCTGATATTCCTGGTTACTCTGTTTGCTTTGCTGCCTGCCCAAGGCCCTTGGCCTGTTATTCCTGGTTTGCTCTCTTTACCCTGAACCCTGCCTTGCCTAGCCTGTGTGCCTACCCTGCTTGTATATCCTGAGGGTATATCCTGAATCCTGTATCTGTCTGGCTAGTGTGTATTTCCTGGGTGATTATTCCTGTATCCTGTCTCCACCTAGCTAGAGGGTATACCCTGTGGGTATTCCCGGATCCCCGTTCTGCCTAGTGTGTTGCTGCCCTAGTCCTTGCTCCTGCTAGCGTCGGTACGCCTTGTGTTCCTTGGTCTGTCTTCTGGGTCTTGCTAGTGGCTGTGCAGCAGCACACTGTCTGAGTCTAGTTCTGTGCCCTGTCGCCCTCGTGTATCCCAGACCCAGGGTGGGTCCTCTGGATCTTCAGTTCCTGCCTTATCCTGCAAGTCCTGCCGGCCGCCTGCACTTTGGAGCTCAACTCCGGAGGAACGGTAGCTAACTGCAGGTGAAGCTGTTCCTGTCTCATCTGTTCTAGTTGCCTGCCTTGTACTACTCCAGTCCAGAGTTCCAGTACTGCTCTTCTGTGTTTCCAGTCCCGAGATGGTCTTGCCTGCCGCTCCTCGGCAGTGGCCCAAGGGCTCACGAATTCCGGTCCTGCCTCGAGGACCTGACAGAATGCCAAGGCCCTTGAGAACGCGACAATCTGTGAGATTATTGGTAGTTTAATTGAGAAGGAGCTTCAGCAGGCTATCATAAATTTAGAGATCATATAGGTTAAAGATATGAATTTCAACTCACGAAATTGCAGTTATGGTTTTGTCATTATACAGTTCCTGAATCCTGGTGTTGTTTGATGATCCTATTGATGCACATGCAGATCACTGAAGGCTTTTTTCCTTTTCTTTTGTTGTTATAGATGCAGCTCATCACAGGAAAGGGAGAGGATGTTTGTATGTAGAGTGCAGGGAGACAGAAAGTTGTTTTTATCCAGTCAAAAACAATTAAATTAAACTAAGTGAAGGAAAGATTATATATATCTCTATCTTATCTCTTCTCAACTATCTGTTCTGTAGGCTGGAGAGCTCTAACCTGTTTAGCCTTTCTTCATAAAGGAAATGTTCCATCCTGTTTATCATTTTGATTACCCTTCTCTGAACGTTTTCTAGTTCCAGTGTATCTTTTTTGATATGGGGTCCAGAAATGCAAACAATACTCAAGGCATAGTCACTCCACAGATCTAAACAGAGGCATTATGATTTTCTTACTTTATTTTCCATTCCTTTCCTAATATTTTTTATCATTCTATTTGCTTTTTCACTGCTTTTTCTATTTGCTGCCACACACTAAGCCGAGGATGTCAACATAGAGGGGCAAAATGGAAAGATCGTCCAAGTACGAATTAGGGCGTTCTTACGATAACGTCCAAAAATAGACCTGTATAATGGAAAAATAGTGTGGGCGTTTTTCGATAATTGATTATCCCTGTAAGAAAACAATCAAATGACGAGCGCATAAGCGTGACTAAATTGGGCGCCCTAACACGGTCGACTATTGCAGGTGCAAACGACCAAATCACGTGGTGTGTAAAATAATGTACATAGGTGTATCGCAAGTACTACAGTACATGTTGTTCAGGCCATCCAGGTAGGGAAATATATGACGAACGCATATATGTGTCAACTACAGACATATCATGCTGCTCCACCCATTCATTCATCATATGTGCCCATCTGAATGTGCGGATCTGCATGCACTGTACACCTACTGAACATGCAGTAAATGTATATTGTGTATATGTGAAAAGGGTCGGGTGGGGTGCGTCATACTCATCTATAGAAGGCACGTTTCACACTCCTGCAGGCATGTGCACGTCAAAGACGTCTATGCTTACGAGGGCGTCCACGTGCTGATAGGGGCCATATATGGAATGGTCATCCATATATGGAGCTGTGCATGAAACGACGTCCCTCACGCAAGGTCGTCTATATAAGGCACTTCTTTTCCAACACGTGGGAAAAATGGCACAACGGCGAGAGCCGAATTTTGGGGAACAGGAGAGCTTGCTGCTCGTCAGGCTGTGCCTAAGGCACCGGCACACCCTGTTCATACAACATCACCACCTGCCCCCCAGGCTGCAGGCCATGCGAGCCTGGTCCCGCATCCGGGAACGATTAGAAAGGTAAGGTTATGGCCCAACCCCCCTCACCTCCTGTACCTACACATATAACAGCTCCGTCATCAATGTTACCACCAGTAACTGGACTGTCCATGCAAGGATCATGAGTAATATAGGAACATGCACAATCACTAATAATTTGTATGTTATTTAAACGACCACCATTCCCACATCCCTACAAGAATGTATTTCGTTAGGTTAGTATCGTGACTATGCTATTAGTGTTATGTGAAAATTTCGTTAGTTATGTGAAGCCACATTTTCCAACCCCTCTTTGCAGCCAGTGGGTTACAACGCCTCCAAATAGTGGAAGCATGAGACCAATGAAACCTATACCATACTTTATAACATGGTCATGATAACACATATAAAGTAGTTTAACAAGCATACATTATAATGTATACAAACGGTACTGTCTGGCCTCATGCCCACCTCTCTGGCATCATCTGCATAGGAACCAACTCGGTGGCTGCTGTGGGTGCTTCACTACCCCACCCCCAATATCAAATATGTATGGAGGGAGGGGTCATCTCCACTGGGGGTTCCACCCCCCAAAATGGTAAAAAGGTGGCTCCTATGATTCACTACCAATGGAGGTACCCCCCCCCCCCCAACACTGTAGACCCTCTCTCTCTGGTATGTGAATAGTAAATGAATGTGTGCAGAGGACAAAAAGGACCAACACCCCTGACCCCTGCTCTACAAACTTATATCTTACAGACGCTTTGGAGTCCACCGGGACCTAGAGTCCCTGCGGAGGCGGTTCCGCAGGGTGAGGCGGGAGAGGCCCGACATCATCCGGGCGGTGCGAAGGCACCTCAGGGCTCGCCGTAAGTATTCAAAAACAGGACACCTGTACACATTACTACATACATTTCATGAATAAAGCAAATGTGTTGTACAATATCACTTCCCATGTGCCTAATAGCCACCTAGTAATACCATATCTGTCCCAGATCAAGGATGCAGGTTGCAGGGGTTCTCCCATGAGCGTGCTTGCAACGTCCGACCATCCCCCCGAGATGAATGAGATGATATGCCACACTTTACTATTCCCCTTATTGTGGTGGCTGATTACTGTGTCCTGGTACAGCTGCCTGAGGCCCTACTTTTACTGCATGTTATGGCCTAAATAACATAAATGAATTGTGCTCAACACCCTTCCCACTGCCCCCCCCCTCCCCAATAACTCCTACAACAACTGCCCATCAACCCCTCGTTGCATCTCACAATGCAAACATGCTGGTCAGCAATGAATTTGGTATGCCCACATGTCCTGCATGGTGTGTGTCAGAGGAGGGTCCAGGGTTCTGTTTCATGTCATCTGATGCAGCTCATTCCCCGTGGGCATAGGCTACGCCTTACCACACCCTGCCCCATCCCCTGCCTCACGCCACCCAGCTACTGCACTATGCAAGCCATGGTGTATGCACTGATCTCAATCACACTCCTTTTACATACACAGGGCTCCACCAGCAGGAAGCTGAGCGGCACGATGAGGAGGGCCACCACCTCCAGGAGGAGGAGGAGGAGGAGGAGGAGCAGGAGCAGGAGGAGCAGGAGGAGGGGCACATGGAGGAGGAGGAGGAGCAGCAGCCAGGCCAGGAGGCGGGCCACCAGGGAGAAGAGGAGGAGGAGGACTCGGAGGAGGGAGTCCTCATCATAGACATTCCTGAGGACCCCTCCCCACCTGCAGCTCCTTATGAGGGCTCTCCCTCCCCACCTGCAGCGCCATCGCCTGGCCCACCTCCATCCCCTGGGCCAGCTTCTGTGTCCCCTGGCCCACCTCCATCCCCTGGGCCAGCTTCTGTGTCCCCTGGCCCACCTCCATCCCCTGGGCCATCTTCCGTGTCCCCTGGCCCACCTCCAGCCTTTGGCCCGGCTACGGTAGTGCGCCTCCTGCAGCAGCTGGTAGATGGCCAGCACCAACTTATAGTTGGCCAGCAGCAACTTCTAGTTGGCCAGCAACAGCTGCTGCAGGAGGTGACAGCCCTACGGCAGGGCAATGAGCAGCTCCAGGGCCCACTAAGGGTACTGCTGGGGCTGCTCATTGCCCTGCTACAGAGGGCCTTACTAAGAGGGCGTGGCCGCCCTTAATTTAAATAGGGGGGGCCTGTTGGGGTTGTGTGTGTGGGGGGAGGGAGGGAGGGAATTGTTGGGGTTGTGTGTGGGGGGGGAGGGAGGGAAATGTTGGGGTGTGTGGGGGGGAGGGAAATGTTGGGGGTTCTGTGGGGGGTGGGGGAGGGAATTGTTGGGGTGTGTGGGGAGTTGTGGGGGGGAGGAGGGCATTGTTGGGGTTATTTTGTAGGGGTGGGGGTGGGGGGGGGGAATAAATGTTTGTTATAATATAACTATCAGGGTGTGTGTGTGTGTGTTTGGCTCCCTTGTGCATTACATATCACCAAATGGTGCTGTTGAGTTGAGAGGAAGGAGGCAGCAATATGCATAGCATTAAATGTGCTGTGTGAATGAGAAGGTGATGTATGTCTGAGAATGTTGGCCAGACAGAACGCCACCTGTTCATTCCAACCTGCATGGCTATATGTGCAGGGGGGTTGGGCCGGGGAGGCTGGATGGATATTTGTGTTCATGAATAAAAATGGCCAGCCAGCATCTCTCTCTCCCTTCCTCCCTCCCCTCCACCATACTGACCCACAATACAGAGTGCCATCAATAAGAGATGAATATTGTACCACGTGTGATCTGCCAGGTACACACTTCCACATAACTCCAGGTACCACATACAAAGTGTTTGCTGTCTGATGGACACATATCCTTACCCACAAGCCACATTGGTGGGGGAGGGGGGGCCAAGAAGGACCTACAAACAGCTGGCTCATATTTTCACATTGAATACATCAGCTATGGTATATAATGCTGAGGAGTAAAAGGGAAACAATGGGAAACCCAATAGATGGATGGTTACTTCATCACAGTTGCAATGTAATACTTGTGTTAGGGAAGGGCACAAATAAAAATGGTGCTCATTATTTGCAGGTGTGATCACACTTTCTCCAGTAGTCGATCAAGGTGTGTTACATTCAAGTATTCTGGGTTTGTGTCAAACTTTGTCCCTGAAGTGACTTGCCTTAGGTGGGATTTGAACCAGCAACCTTATGATTATAAGGCTGGTGCTCTAACCACTAGGCCACAGCAGCCACCAGGCTTTACCCACCACCAGTTACTTTGGGTTGGTACCTGTACACACACCCCTTTCCCTCACCACCACGTCATAGGCCTCAGTGGCACTACCTGTAGCCACCTCGATCATTTTGTCCAGGCTACCGATTTAAAACAATGTAATGTGCATGTTCCCTACCCTACTACCTATGGAGCAATTTAGGAAGGTGTTGCATAAAGTGCTATACACATCCATTGCATTAATCATTCTCCCCTCCCCCGCCTATGGACCTTGAGAATGGGTGGCCACTTCATAAATGGGGACTGGGGTACACCACATAAACAAGGAAGATGGAAGCTACCGGGAACCAATACAGCACCTCCAACAGCTGGCCCACACCACTGAGGACCTGCCAACCCCACAGTACAGTGCACAGGAACCTGGTGAAAACAGAGCTACCTAACATCTGACTCCAGACTACATACATACAGTGAATGCACACTCCTTGACTATGAGCACAAAGAGAAGAGGTGGCAGACAAATGAGAGCTTACCATGAACGTCTGTTTCAAGACTGTGTAGTGCGCCTTTTATCTTCTGGAACATTAGCTGCACATCTCCCTGATTGAAATGACCCTTACCGAGGGGTGCTTGATTTGGGGTGAGTGTAGCAAATTCGTGGCCCCCACACACTGCCTGCTACAACCAGGCAGAGAGAATGTAATACCGGAAGACTGGAGGGTAGCCAATGTTACTCCGATTTTTAAGAAAGGTTCCAGAGGAGATCCGGGAAATTATAGACCGGTGAGTCTGACGTCGGTGCCGGGCAAGATGGTGGAGGCTATTATTAAGAATAAAATTGCAGAGCATATACAAAAACATGGACTGATGAGACAAAGTCAGCACGGATTTAGTGAAGGGAAGTCTTGCCTCACCAATCTAATGCATTTTTTGAGGGGGTAAGCAAACATGTGGACAATGGGGAGCCGGTTGATATTGTATATCTGGATTTTCAGAAGGCGTTTGACAAAGTGCCGCACGAAAGACTCCTGAAGAAATTGCAGAGTCATGGAATCGGAGGTAGGGTATTATTATGGATTAAGAACTGGTTGAAAGATAGGAAGCAGAGAGTAGGATTGCGTGGCCAGTATTCTCAGAGGAGGAGGGTAGTTAGTGGGGTCCCGCAGGGGTCTGTGCTGGGTCCGTTGCTTTTTAATGTATTTATAAATGACCTAGAGATGGGAATAACTAGTGAGGTAATTAAATTCGCCGATGACACAAAATTATTCAGGGTCGTCAAGTCGCAGGAGGAATGTGAACGATTACAGGAGGACCTTGCGAGACTGGGAGAATGGGCGTGCAAGTGGCAGATGAAGTTCAATGTTGACAAGTGCAAAGTGATGCATGTGGGTAAGAGGAACCCGAATTATAGCTACGTCTTGCAAGGTTCCGCGTTAGGAGTTACAGATCAAGAAAGGGATCTGGGTGTCGTCGTCGATGATACGCTGAAACCTTCTGCTCAGTGTGCTGCTGCGGCTAGGAAAGCGAATAGAATGTTGGGTGTTATTAGGAAGGGTATGGAGTCCAGGTGTGCGGATGTTATAATGCCGTTGTATCGCTCCATGGTGCGACCGCACCTGGAGTATTGTGTTCAGTACTGGTCTCCGTATCTCAAAAAGATATAGTAGAATTGGAAAAGGTACAGCGAAGGGCGACGAAATGATAGTGGGGATGGGACGACTTTCCTATGAAGAGAGGCTGAGAAGGCTAGGGCTTTTCAGCTTGGAGAAGAGACGGCTGAGGGGAGATATGATAGAAGTGTATAAAATAATGAGTGGAATGGATCGGGTGGATGTGAAGCGACTGTTCACGCTATCCAAAAATACTAGGACTAGAGGGCATGAGTTGAAGCTACAGTGTGGTAAATTTAAAACGAATCGGAGAAAATTTTTCTTCACCCAACGTGTAATTAGACTCTGGAATTCATTGCCGGAGAACGTGGTACGGGCGGTTAGCTTGACGGAGTTTAAAAAGGGGTTAGATAGATTCCTAAAGGACAAGTCCATAGACCGCTATTAAATGGACTGGAAAAATTCCTCATTTTTAGGTATAACTTGTCTGGAATGTTTTTACGTTTGGGGAGCGTGCCAGGTGCCCTTGACCTGGATTGGCCACTGTCGGTGACAGGATGCTGGGCTAGATGGACCTTTGGTCTTTCCCAGTATGGCACTACTTATGTACTTATGTACTTATGTACTTATCAGGCGATGTGGAAGACAGGAAACGGAAGGCGTGGTGGCTGAGGGCCAACAATAATTTCCCCCCCCCCCCCCCCTAAATACACAGGTGTACCCAAGCATGCTAAGTGAGGGTAAAACCCTGTACATGATTATTACAAACAACCGGCAAGGTCTCAGTGCAGGAAATGGCAGGTAAAATGGCAATGAAGAAAGGGAAGGCAGGTGGAGACGCCCATACTTATCTACTCATAATCGAAACCATGTGTTCCTAATCGCTATCTCAGCTGGGCACGCTTAGGAATTATGTGTATAATTGAAAAAGTAGCGCCCAAATCAGAAACGCCTATTCCCCCGTCTCAATGGGCGTTCTTGGCGCCTATATAAACGCCCACTCCGTATTTTCGAAAACCCCATTGGTACAATGCCACCACGCATGCCGCCGACCCGGAAGGGTAATTTTCTCGAGGCAGAGGTGGAGCTCCTGGTACAAGAAATTGTACAGCGGCACCGGAGTCTGTTTGCTCCCACAGGGCAGAGGCTGGCAGCAACAGTAAAGCAGCGGGAATGGGAGGCAGTACGGGACAGTCTGAATGCTGTCTTCCATGCTGGGAGAGACGTGGAGGACTGCAAGAGGAAGTGGCGGAAGCTGAGGAGGGATGTTCGGAGGAAGGCAGGGGCCAATCCCCCAGGCAATGACACTGCCAACCTTACACCAATGGAGCTGATGGTGTACTCCCTCCTACCCCAGGAGGGCATCCACGGGATGGCTCCATGGACACCTCGGGCCAGGCTGAGGACTCAGGTAGGTGTTTCATTATGCAGTTGGGGTATCTGTTGTGCTGCAGTACACTTGTGTTATAGAAGTTGGGGTCAGGGGGAGGGAGGTGAGGAGTGGGGGGGCAGGAGGAGGGCGGTAGGTGGGGGGGGGGAGTATCTCTGGCTGTCTTTCTGTATATTAACAGGCCACCTTTATGATGCTGTTGTGACCTGGTAACCCCTACTCCCTAGCTCTCTACCCTTACTCCCTATCCCTACCGTTGTCATTGGGTTTCCTCTTACTTGTCCTGTGTGCCCATATTTATAGAATTAATTGTAAGCTCTATTTGAGTAGTGGTAGTGGTCATGTGTGTTATAGGAGCAAGCAGACAGGGTGGGTGCTGTGTGTGTGTGTGAGCACCCCCAATAATGAGGAAAGATCATGTAGCTGTGCAGGGAGGAGGGTTGGTCACTGGGCTTAGCACCCCCAATACTACTTTCCAGTTGGCTCCTATGGGTGTGTGTAGGTTACTACTGTGGCAGAACTTTGGGGGCCGTCCTTCCCTACTACTCCTCTATTTTCCCATTACCAACCTGTGCCTAGTTCCTCCTGTGACCTCTGTGCTCTACTGAGTGTAGGCCACATGCATTCAACTGAAGGAGCCTGTAATGGGGGTCATAAAGCAGTTCTATGCAGTTTAGCAAGTCAGTAGTAACACAACACATGCTGCAATGTTGTTCAATTTAACATTTATACAACTAACAGCTTGAGCACAACGTTGTGAGTGGTGTCCTTCTCTTGGCTGCTCATCCACCACCTCTGCCCAGCTGCCTGCGGGGCTCTCTCTTTCGTACCCGTGTCAATTCCATTCCTCCTCACCATCTCTTTGCTGGGTCATCAGGTTGGGGGGCATACCAATGTATATGAATGCTGAAAGACAAAAGTGGGTTATTTGCACCAACACTATTCCTCACTCTTGTGCTATACAGGTGAAGACTCGGAGGAGGCCGGCCCTAGTGGCCTGCAAGGCCAACACCCTACACCATCCGTCCAGCCTGAACCTCCACAGCCTGCAGCACCAGCAGTCCAGCCTCCACCACCTGCACCAGCTATGCATCCTCTGCGTCCACCACCACCTGCACCAGCTGTCCAGCCTCTGCCACCACCACCTGCACCAGCTGTCCAGCCTCTGCCACCACCACCACCACCTGCACCAGCTGTCCAGCCACCACCACCACCTGCACCAGCTGTCCAGCCTCTGCCACCACCACCACCACCTGCACCAGCTGTCCAGCCTCTGCCACCACCACCACCACCTGCACCAGCAGAGGCTGCACCTCCAGCACCGGAGGACTTTGTTGAGGAGGAGGAGGAGGGCCCAGCTCCCCGCCAGAGGCCATCTGGCCAAAGGAGGCAACTCCTGCGGCTGGCCACGGAGCTACTCCGCCACAACGTGCGCTTGGAGGAGTACCGGCAGCAGAAACTGGAGCTGCAGCGCCAAGCACTGGAGGCACAGCAGCGAGCACACCAGGAACTCCTCCAGGCGCACCGTGAAGGCCACCAGGAGGTGCTCCAGCAACTGAGACGGCTGGAGCAGAGCATCCAACACCTGCGCCCTCAGGGCACCGCGCCTACTCCAGCCCCCGTGCTGCTGGAGCAGCCCCTGCCATCAACATCCTCCTCCACTGACCACCAGCAACCACCAGCTAAGAGGTGGGCATTGCGCTCCTCAGCCTCCGCACCCACTCCTGCAGCACCCGCGAAATCTGCTCCCATTCTGGGTCCTGTGGCCAGACCACTAGAAGCAAGAAGGTGGCCCGATTTCCACGGTGCAGCCGAAGCCGCAGGCTGCCGTGGGGATACGGAGGAGGACACTGGGAGCAGCAGCTCAGAAGAGACTTCCCATGCAGCACCAGCTGCAAAGGAAGGGCGTGGGAGGGGTAGGAGGGGACGGGGGAAGGGAAGGGGAAAATGATGGGACATGCTGTAGGGTGAGGGTTGGTGGGAGGGGGGTGGGTGTGGGAGGGGGGTGGTGGTGGTGGTGGTGGTGGGGTTGACCAAACACATATGCACTGTATGTACAAAATAATGTTCACTTACATTCACCTAAAACTTGTTTCAATGAGTCTTTGTCTTGCTCTTACGCCAAGCTGGTAGGCATTGAGCTCTGCTCTGTGGGCTGGGGGTGGAGGGGGCTCCTCTTCCAGCTCATCTGGGGCCTCTTCTGGTGGTGGCTGTGGCTCCTCTGGGAGAGGCTGTCCTCTGCGCTGGGCCAAATTGTGTAACATACAGCACGCCACAAAGATCTTGGCCACCTTTTCTGGACTGTAGAGCAGCTCTCCTCCAGACCGGTCCAGACAGCGGAAGCGGTTTTTCAATAAACCAAAGGTGCGCTCAATGATCCCCCGGGTGCTGCGATGTTTCCTGTTGTAGGTTTCTTCTGGCCCTGGTTGTGGGTGGATCAGGGGGGTCATAAGCCATGTCCTCTGCGGGTAGCCTCGGTCACCTTTGCGGAAAAGCAGAATGAGATAGATGAGTGTGTATCGCTTGGAGCAGGTACAGGGGGGGCAGGGGGATTTGGATAGTGGGTTGTGGTGGAGGAAGCCAGGGCGGAGGGTTGCCCAGTGGAGGAGGTCTAGTATGGGTGGTACATGCATGTTGCACTTACCTAGTAGCCATCCACCAATGAACTCCCCTCGCTCGAACCTGCGGAAGATGCCCGAGTGCTGTAGGATGTAGGCATCGTGGCTGGAGCCGGGGTACCTGGCACACACGTCTAATATCTCCCCCTGGGCATCACATACAACTTGCATGTTCATAGAATGAAATGCCTTCCTATTTCTGTAGGTGGCTTCGTGTGCCCGGGGGGGTCTGAGGGCTACGTGTGTGTAGTCTATCACACCGATGACCGAGGGGAATCTAGCAACAGCATAGAAGGCGGCCATGTTGTTGTGCAGGGCCTGGGGGGTGGTGGGGAAAGTGATGTAGTGTGAGGTGTGAGTTATGAAGGCATCCAGGAACTGGGTGAGACAGTGTGAAATAGAAGCCTGGGTGAGGCCTGTGTTAGCAGCTAATACGGATTGAAAACTGCCAGTGGCCAGGACAGAGAGAGCGGAAGTGATTTTGAGGTGGGCAGGGATGGGGTTACTCCTACGTGTCTGGGGCTGAAGGAGGGGGTTCAGCTGCTCACACAGCTGACGAATGGTGGCCCTATCAAACCTGAACCTTGTTAGACACTGCTGGTCAGTGAGTTGTAGGAAGGTGGTGCGGGGCCTAAACTCTCGGGGCCGTGAATACCTCCTGCGGTGGGTGGCCTCTTCGTGTAGCATGCATGCCACAAGTGCATTAAGTGCATCCATATCCCCACCACCAGTGCAAGTATTAGGACTAGTAGTCAAACAAACAGCAACACACACAGATCTGTCACTTCCAGCCACCACGCCCTCTGGCCACTCACTCGCCAAACAGTACAGGAACACAGAGACAAACGGAGGTCAGGGAATAGAGTATACACGTGGGAAGAGTGAATGGGGAGGGATAGGGGGAGGGGAAGGGGGCGATGGAGCAAAGGAGTAGGAGTAAGGAACGGTGAAAGGGTAAGACACAAAAAGAGGCAGGGCACACAGACGACCGTCACAGGTACTCAACACGCTCGGCTTTCTCTCTGCAACCACCACTTCAGCTCTTCCACCAACAATATCGCCACTCTCCAACTACACACAATCGCTAATGGGTCTAAAGACGATTTCCTCCTTGCTCTGGTCGCTTTTATTTCGGGTCCATCATATTACGCCCATCTTCCCGCCCAACCAGAGCCCTTTCGCTATTCGTTATACGTTGTACCCGTCCACGTCGTATCACGCCCCTAACACGCCCCCGACACGCCTCTTATTTGGACGTTTTTACGTCCACGTACGAGCGACACGGACGCACTGAAACATTGCTTTCAATTATATGGATTTACTCGTTTTTGTGAGATTAACGTCCATCTCCCGATTTAGGTCGACTCTTGGGCGTTTTTTTTTCGTTCGATTATAAGCAGGATAGTGTTCACAAATCACCCTGAGATCCATTTCTTGAATAGTGATGCCTTATGTAGAACACAAAATCAGTTTGGATTATTTTCCCCTATCAATAGTATCATAGTATCATATTAATGTCCTTCTGGCAGGTCTCTGAGATGCCTAGTTTGTCAATTTCTTCATTTAGGGGGTCTTTTACAAAGGCGCACTAGCATTTTTATCGTGCGCTAAATACGAAGATACCCATAGGAATATAATGGGCATCTTAACATTTAGCGCACATTAAAAACGATAGCATTGACTTTGTAAAAGGGGGGCTTAGGCCCTTACTTTAGAAGCGTTATTTGTGTTTTACATGTGGATTACCAGGCTCATTCAGATGTAAATATCAAAACCATATAAAGTGTTATTTTACTGCATCCCAGAGAAAAATATGGATGCAGCAAAAATGTCAAAAAAAGCAGGAGGCCTGTCAGGGGTGTTTCAAGTGCACGTTATGGACAGAGTGTCTTAGTGTTAGTGATGTGGAGGATTCTGGATCTTGGTGGTGAGAGTTGTTGGCCATGAGC
>NW_021963370.1:103360-111520 GCF_901765095.1 Microcaecilia unicolor
TGAGTCTGTCTTCTACAGAAGCTGAATACGTGGCCGTATCGGAAGCGTGCAGAGAACTGATGTGGATTGAAAAACTTTTGCTGGATTTCGGAATAGCTGAAAAGAGACCAATCCAGATAATGGAAGATAATCAGAGCTGCATCCGACTGTCACAGAATGACAAGGTTCAGTCACGCACCAAGCACATCGCAACGAAATACCACAACGTGCGAGAGTTGGCGAAAGAAGGGGTCATCAGTCTACACTATTGTCACACCAGTGAGATGACAGCTGACATCATGACCAAAACCGTTACCCAGAGAACATTTTGTGAATCTGCGTATAAAGCTTGGACTTTGTATGAATAAATAATTGCATGACAGTTATGCATGAGAAGGGGTTTGTTGGAATGTAATTGTATTTTACATGCATTGCCTGTCACCTATTATTTCTCTGTGATTACTCTGTGACCTCGAATGTGAATTACTTAGAGAGGTCACACAGCTATGCAACTTCCTGTGGGGGTTAGATGCAGCACATGCAGCACATGGAGCACATGGAGCTCATGATCTCTCCTAACCTGAGAGGATCTATGGTGGTGTGAGCATCCATTACCATCTAAGCACATGGAAGGAGCTGATAAGACAAATGTATAGTAATATGTATATATAAGCCTGTCTGATTATAATCTAACTGCAAACTGTGAGTAAACAGATGTTTTGTTACTTCAACTTTAAAGTGACTCAGCAGTGAATTATTCAGGGGTGAATGAGAGAGAGATGAAGAAAGAAATTAACATTTCTAAAGCTGAAGCTGTGTGTATTAAAATCTGCTAATTATTTACTACAAATAATCCAACAAGTTCCAGATCCATTGATTCTCCCATCCACCCCTGCCCCAGGCTTGACCCCATTCTCCCTCCTGCTCACTTTTCAGACCCCAGTTCCAGCTCCATGCCCCTTCTCCCATCTGTCTCCCACCCAGTCCTTTCTGCCCATCCGAGTCCCCCTCACCCCATCTGTCTCCCACCCAGTCCCTTCTGCTATCCAAGTGCCCCCCACCCTCACCCCATCTGTCTCCCACCCAGTCCCTTCTGCCCATCCGAGTCCCCCTCACCCCATCTGTCTCCCACCCAGTCCCTTCTGCTATCCAAGTGCCCCCCACCCTCACCCCATCTGTCTCCCACCCAGTCCCTTCTGCCCATCCGAGTCCCCCTCACCCCATCTGTCTCCTACCCAGTCCCTTCTGCTATCCAAGTGCCCCCCACCCTCACCCCATCTGTCTCCCACCCAGTCCCTTCTGCCCATCCGAATCCCCCTCACCTCATCTGTCTCCCATCCAGTCCCTTCTGCTATCCGAGTCCCCCCCCCCACCTTCACGGTCACCCCATCTGTCCCCCACCCTCACCCTGCCTCGTCTTCTCCCTGCCACCCGTCTTTAAAAAGAAATTGCCAATGCCGACGCGATAGCGAGCGCAGCACCTCGTGTGCAAGTAAAAGAAGTGAATCCGATCATCTCATTGGGCCTTCCTTCACTGTCCCGCCCTAGAGGAAATAGGAAGTTGCGTCAGAGGAGGGCGGGACAGTGAGGGAAGGCCCAATAAGATGATCGGATCCGCTTCTTTTACTTGCACACGAGGTAAATTTAAAGGGCTGGTGCGGGAGGGGGGGGGGTGCCAGGATCGTGAAGAGCAGCGGGAGCGGCGGCACCCCCCTCTCTGGTGCCAAAAGATTTAAAGTCCTCGGCGGGGCGAGGGTAAGCACCGCGGCGGCGCCCTCCAGAGGTGGGCGCCCCCCTGCGGCGCTTACCTCGCTTACCGCATCGGCACGGCCCTGATTGTCTACAAGCTTATGAACTTTCTTATTGTTTGGTACTTTTATCAGTCACCACTGGAGAGGGGGAAACTAGGCACCTTGAAAAAGCAGGGATTAGAAACTACTTGCAGAGCAAGAAGAGAAGAAAGCTGAACAGACATCTAAGGAAATCATCAGGCATCTGCTTTGCTTCTCTCAGCTCCAAGCTTCTGGTGTTTTTCTCAGCATAGCTGACAGCACTGAGCTAATAACAACAGCTGCTCAGTGTCTCCACTCAGTCTGTTGTGGATAGAATGAGGGAAATCACCAGACTTGTGAATTTCATGCTAGTCTGCCAAAAAAACTGGCAAGCCTGGCAGAGCTGGAAATGGATAAGCTCTCTTTCTCTTTCTATGTTCAGCTGCTTCATCCCATTCTGTGGCTCTCCCTGGGCACAACGATCTTTCTCCTCTTCACACTAGATAGCTCCTGGTCCTAAGAACTCAGGGTCCCAAACTGGTAAATATAATATTGATCTTCCTCTGCACACAGTGCTGCAATAATCATTTATTTACCAGTGTGGTGGTGGGAGGCGGGGCTGGTGGTGGTGAGGCGGGTCTACTACTGGGCAGACTTCTATGGTCTGTGCCCTGAAAATGGCAGATACAAATCAAGGTAAGGTATACACAAAAAGTAGCACATATGAGTTTATCTTGTTGGGCAGACTGGAGGGACCGTGCAGGTCTTTTTCTGCCGTCATCTACTATGTTACTATCAAGCTTATTTTCGAAAGTGATCGCCGGCCATAAATCGGGAGATGGCCGGCGATCTCTCAAAAGCAGCCAAATTGGTATAATCGAAAGCTGCTTTTTTGACAGCATCGCCGCTTTCCCGTCGCCTTGCCGGTGAAATTTCAAGGGGGTGTGTCGGTGGCATAGCAATGGCGGGACATGGGCGAGCATGGGCATGGCTACCAGATGGCTGGCTTTCACGAATAAAAGAAAAAAAAAGTGGCGTGCAGCAGTATTTCGCCGGGCTTACTTGGTCCTTTAATTTTCACGACCAAGCCTCAAAAAGGTACCCCAACTGACCAGATGACCACCGGAAGGAATCGGGGATGACCTCCCTGTACTCCCCCAGTGGTCACCAACCCCCTGCCATACTAAAACAATAAAACTAAAAACTTTTTTTGCCAGCCTGTATGCCAGCCTAAAATGTCATACCCAGCTCCCTGACAGCAGTATGCAGGTCCCTGGAACAGTTTTTGTTGGTTGCAGTGGACTTCAGGCAGGTGGACCCAGAGCCATCCCCCCCTACCTGTTACACTTGTGGTGGTAAGTGTTGAGTCCTCCAAACCCCCCCAAAACCCACTGTACCCACATGTAGGTGCCCCCTTCATTCATAAGGGCTATGGTAATGGTGTAGAGTTGTGAGGAGTGGGTTTTGGGGGAATTTGGGGGGCTCAGCATCCAAGGTAAGGGAGCTATGGACCTAGGAGCTAATTGTATATATTTTTTAAATTTTTAGAAGTGTCCCCTAGGGTGCCCGGTTGGTGTCCTGGCATGTCAGGGGGACCAGTGCACTACAAATGCTGGCTCCTCCCACAACCAAATGCCTTGGATTTTGCCGGGTTTGAGATGGCTGGCATTTTTTTCCATTATCGCTGAAAAACAAAACCGGCGATCTCAAACCCGGTGAACTCTGGCATTTGGCCGGGCTAAACCGTATTATTGAAAAAAAAGATGGTTGGCCATCTTTTTTGAAAATATGGTTCCGGCCAGCTGTTGCGCCGCCACCACAATAGATCGCCGGTGACCTATTTCACCAGCGACGTTCGATTTTGCCCCTCTATGTTACTATCCAGCTTATAATCGAAAGACAAAAACGCCTATATTGCGACCTAAATCGGAAGATAGCCGTTTATCTCCCCAAAACGAATAACGCGGTATAATCGAAAGCCGAACTTGGACGTTTTCAACTGCACTCCATCGCGGAAGCGTACAAAGTTGATGGGGGCGTGTCGGAGGCGTGGTGAAGGCGGGACTGGGGCGTGGTTATCACCCGAACAGAGATGGGTGCCTTTCGCCGATAATTGAAAAAAAGTATGCGTTTGTAGCTAGAATTTAGGGCACTTTTCCTGGACCCTGTTTTTTCACGAATAAGGCCCCAAAAAGTGCCCTAAATGACCAGATTACCACCAGAGGGAATCGGGGATGACCTCCCCTGACTCCCCCAGTGGTCACTAACCCCCTCCCACCACAAAAAATGATGTTTCACAACTTTTTATTTTCACCCTCAAATGTCATACCCACCTCCCTGGCAGCAGTATGCAGGTCCATGGAGCAGTTGTTAGGGGGTGCAGTGGACTTCAGGCAGGTGGACCCAGGCCCATCCCCCCCTACCTGTTATAATTGTGCTGCTTAATGCTTAGTCATCCAACCCCCCCAAACCCACTGTACCCTCATGTAGGTGCCCCCCTTCACCCCTTAGGGCTATAGTAATGGTGTAGACTTGTGGGCAGTGGGTTTTGAGGGGGATTTGGGGGGCTCAACACACAAGGGAAGGGTGCTATGCACCTGGGAGCTCTTTTTACCTTTTTTTTTGTTTTTGTAAAAGTGCCCCCTAGGGTGCCCGGTTGGTGTCCTGGCATGTGAGGGGGACCAGTGCACTACGACTCCTGGCCCCTCCCACGAACAAATGCCTTGGATTTATTCGTTTTTGAGCTGGGCGCTTTCATTTTCCATTATCACTGAAAAACAAAAACGCCCAGCTCACAAATTGTCGAATAAAACATGGACGTCTATATTTTTCGAAAATACGGTTCGGTCCTCCACTTCACGGACCCGTTCTCGGAGATAAACGCCCATGGATATAGACGTTTTCGTTCAATTATGCCCCTCCACGTTAAACTTTCCTGCAGGAACTGAGGCTTGACCTTCAGGATAGTGAAATTAAAAAAAAACCCCAAAGAACAAACACTTGGCTTTACCAGGTTTAAAACAAGCTTTCCATCCTTCTTCCCATCAAACAGAGCTACAAATACAGGGGTCCTTTTACTAAGGTGCGCTGAAAAAAGGCTTATGGTAGTTTAAGCACAGTTTTTAGGTGTGCTCTGATCCATTTTTCAGCGTGTCTGTAAAAAAGGTCTTTTTTAAATATTTTTGTGGAAAATGGACGTGTGGCAAAATCAAAATTGCCACGTGTCCATTTTGGGTCTGTGACCTTACCGCCAGCCATTGACCTAGCAATAAAGTCTCACGTGGTAACCAGGCAGTAATGACCCACGTGCGTCAAATGTCACTTGGCGTATGTCCGATATGCGTATCCGAACAATAATTTTTATTTTTGGATGCACGTATCGGATGCACACCGAGTGCCATTTGATGTGCATAGGCCATTACCACCAGGTTACTGCGTGAAACTTTACCACTAGGTCAATGGTTGGCGGTAAGGTTGCAGACCCAAAATGGACACGTGGCAATTTTGATTTTGCTGCACGTCCATTTTTGGCAAAAATTTAAAAAAGGCCTTTTTTACAGGCACACTGAAAAATGGATCAGTGCGCACCCAAAACCTGCGCCTACACTACCGCAAGCCATTTTTCAGTACACCTTAGTAAAAAGACCCCTGTGTTTGTAGCTCTGTTCGTTGGGAAGATGTATGGAAAGCTTCTTTTAAACTTGGTAAAGCCATGTGTTTTATTTTGGGACGCTGCCAAAAATGAAATTGCTTCAAGAGCCACGCGGTAATCGGGGTATAACTTCATTTTGGTGCACATAGACGCTTATGCTGCTTAGTAAAAGGGCCCCACAACTGTGAAACCTCTTATTGATAGTGTCAAGAGGTAAAGGACATACTGCTGCAAATATTATTATATCAGGTGATTCTCTTATTTTTCATGTAATAGCCTCCGAAAATCAATATGGTAGCCATCAGCAATGGGTAAAGCAACCAATTGATAGTGACAGACAAATCCTATGTGGTTGGTTGATTCTGCAGTTGAATGGTAGATGAGCAATCAGTTTTTATAGTCGGTCATTATTTTTATAGTTGAAACGTGGTATAGAAAGTATATCAATAAACTAAACTAAAGGATAAGCTGGAATTGCGCAGAACATCTACAACCACACATAGGACTCAATTTTCTAAATGGCACCCAAATTTGGTGCCGATAAAAATGCACGCTAAGAGCCATTCTATCAATGGCTGTACAAATTAGACTTAGTGCCAAGATCCATGCCCAATTTTGGGCACGAGGAGAGGATTTACACCATGTGAAACCTGGTGTAAATCATCGCATCTAAATTAGGCATGGATCTCCCTAGTTCTATAACACTGTGTGCAAATTCCAGGAGCACCCCAGACCTGCCCATGCTCTTCCCATGGCCCTGCTCCCTTTTTGGATCCATGTGTAAAAATTTACGCACACATTCTTTATGGAATAGCGACTATAAAAATGCAAGAACAAATTTCAAAATTATTGCCAAATAGCGCCAATAATTGATTGTTAGCACCCAATTATAGGTGCTAATTGGCTTGTTAAAGAAATGGCATGAGTAAATTGGTAGAGCGTCTGAATTTGTGCATGCAATTTTGAGCACTATATGTAGAGTTAGGGGGATAATGCATATGTAATTTTTATGGGAAAACATTTTGATTCATTTTTTGGCCATTTTTAAATGGGAAGTAGCGCTATAGAAATGATAAGTAGTAGTAGTAATAATAGTAATAGTAGTAAAGCAACCAATTGATATTGAAAGACAATCCTTTTTTCCTGTGTTTTGTACATTTTTTGGTTTAAAATGTTTTGTTAATAATTTTATAAATATACATTGGAACTTTGCAACATGTTAATTTTATGGACATTAATTCATAACTTAATATGTGTTAAATCTATTTGGAGTGCATTGTGGGAGTAACAAAGCTCTGGTGTAAATCTCTGCACCTAAATTAGGCACGGATTCCCCGAGTTCTATAAGAACATGTATAAATTAAAGGAATGCCCCTGATGTACCCATGACCTGCCCATGGCCATGCCCCCTTTTTGGACCCATGTGTAAAATTTACACGTGGATCCTGTGCCTAAATTTAGGTGCATACATTTTAATTAAAGCCCAATTAGCATCAATAATTGCTTGTTAAAGTTCCAGTGCTCGTTGGCTAGATATTCAATTACATTGTGCTGCAAAGTTGGTCTGCACCCAAATTTACATGCACAACTTAAAGCGCCATTTATAGAATTTGGGAGTATTTATATATAGATGACAATTCTTTAAAGACTGCCAAATGTTGGGTGCCATGACGTAGTATACTAAGCATTAATTCTGTAACAGCATCTGGGCAACCAGATTCCATTATAAAATGCTAGGGTAGGTTGGCATCTAGATGCCTATGTTTAAAAAGATGATTCAGCTGATTCCATGTCAGCAGCAGGTGATGGCTGGTGCATGTAAATGTGGCACTTTAGTATGTAACTTACAGTATTCTGTTACACTGTTAATTGTTGGACATGCCTATGCCCTGCCCATGCATCTTTCCCTGTGCATGTCCCAGGGGCATAGCTACGTGGGGCCACGGGGGCATGGGCCCCCATAGATTTGGCCCTGGCCCCCCACCACCAACCCCTTCGACCCCCCCTCCCGCCGCCAACCCTCCCACACCGCCGTCAGGTACCTTTGCTGGTGGGGTCTCCAACCCCTTGCCAGCCGAAGTCCTCTTCTTCGGCACGGCTGCGTTGCTGATCTGCAAGGGCAGGCTTGTTTCTGTGAGTCTGACGTCCTGCACGTACAACAACATTTTTGGACCTTATTGATCTTTTATTATCTCTTATTATCTTTGTTGTTTATTACGATACCCTATACGATCACTACCTTACTTTACATTGTTTAACTGTATTTTACTGAACTGTAGTCTGCTCTACGGTATTGTGTAAGCCACATTGAGCCTGCGACTAGTGGGAAAATGTGGGGTATAAATGTGTTAAATAAATAAATAAATATTCAGCACTTAGGGGCCCCTTTTATTAAGCAGCGGTAAGTCCACCACACCGCAGGCTTACCACACGGAAATCCAGAACTTCCGCCGGCCCAACGTGGTGCTCTGGCAGTAGTTCCATCCCCCAGTGCTTGCCATTTCCGGCACTAGGGAAAATAGGTCCCTATTTTTTTATCACAGCAGTTACCCAGCAGTAATTGGGCAGCACCATGCGCTGCCCGGTTACTGCCGGGTTAGCGTGGGAGCCCTTGGCGGTAAATACTCCTACTGCATGATCACGTGGTAAGTGAAATCTTACTATGTGGCCATTTATTTTTCAGCCTTTTTACTCGCTGCAGTAACAAGGGCCTCAGTGCGTGGAAAAAATGGCCACCATCACTAGCACAGGACCCCT
>NW_021963371.1:0-111214 GCF_901765095.1 Microcaecilia unicolor
GCGGGACTTGGGCGTTCCTAAGACTTGGATGTCTTTGACTCATAATCAAAAAAAGCAGAGACGTCCATGACTACAACTTGGACATTTTAACCCGGACCTGTTTTTATTACGAATAAGGCACAAAAAGGTGCCCAGAATGACTAGATGACCACTGGAGGGAATCAGGGATGACCTCCCCTTACTTCCTCAGTGGTCACTAACCCCCTACCACCCTTAAAAAAACATTATTAAAAATATTACTTGCCAGCCTCAGGTTTATGACAGCGCATGCAGGTCCCTGGAGCAGTTTTAGTGGGTGCAGTGCACTTCAGCCAGGTGGACCCAGTCCCATACCCCCTACCTGTTACATTGTTGAGGAAACAGCTGCTGATCCTGGCCAGCTAAATGCTTTTGAATATTGGGGGGGGGGGGGAATTGTTTTTATGCAGGTTAATAATATAAGCATAAACTACATTATTCTATGAAACTTGTCACTGAAGTACCAGATAAATGAAGAAAAGAAAGCAAAAAAGGATAAAGAAAATGATGATTAATTCCTTATAAGTCACCAAAAAGGAAGAGACTGATATACGGTAAATTAAAATTTATTGGGACTTATCTTTGAAGAAAAGTAGAAACCTACTATTCCTTGAGGTCCTTTTACTAAGCTGTGATAAGCAATAACAGTGGTTACTGGAGCAAAAAAGGCCTTAACGTGGGGCGTGCTCAGGCTTCCATGTTAAAAAATAGATGGGGGGGGGGGGTTGGGGGCGTGATTAGAGCATGAGCCCTTAATGCCTACAAAATAGGTGGCGGTAGGGGCTTATGCACTAATGGCCTCATGCAAATGGGAAAATTAGCATATGGTCATTAGTTAAAAAAAAATAGAAAAAGTGGCCATTGTACCCATGTGTAAAATAGCCTTAGCATGGGAATGACACATATAAAAATGTGCTAGGACCACTTTTTACTGAAGTTTGGTAAAAGGGCACCTTTATAAAATATCAGTGTAACATGCAAAGAACACACCCATATTCTAAACACAATTACTTGCGCCAGCCAAAGAGCTGATTCAAATGATCAAGTTAAAGAATGTGCATATACCATAATCCTGTACTGATCTCAACCAAACGTGCCTGGGAAACTATTGATTCTTTCACTAATCACACCAGGATGTCATCCCATTCTCAGTCTCTTTGGTTCAACCCCCATATTATGGTCAACAAGAAACTTCTATATTGGCCTGAGTGGATAACATCTGGAATTAAAAACCTTTACTAACTCACTGATGGATTGGATATTATGTCCTTCCACAATCTCCATGCCACTTATTATTTATCAGACTCATGTTTCTTTCAATGTGTTCAATTATGCCATGTGCTACTGCAATTACCTGATCGGACCCTGACAGCTAAGACCTTGCCTTCCCTTATATCAGTAATATTATCTCTTAAAGTTTCTGGACATGTGGAGGGGCATAATCGAAAGGGGCACCCAAGTTTTCCTGAGGACGTCCTCGCAAAATGTCCGGCAAAGGGGCGGGGAAACCCATATTATTGAAACAAGATGGACGTCCATCTTTCATTTCGATAATATGGTCGGGGGCGGCCAAATCTTGAAATTTAGGTTGTCCTTAGAGATGGTCATCCCTAGACTTGGTCATTTCTGATTTTTGGCGCTAATGGAACCCGAGGACGCCCATCTCAGAAATGACCACATGCAAGCTCTTTGGCCATGAGAGGAGCCAGCATTCGTAGTGCACTGGTCCCCCTCACATGCCAGAACACCAACTGGGCACCCTAGGGGCACTGCAGTGGACTTCAAAATTGCTCCCAGGTACATAGCTCCCTTACCTTGTGTACAGAGCCCCAAAACCCCACTACCCACAACTGTACACCACCTAGATGTGAGTACAGTGGGTTTTGGGTGGGTTTTGGAGGGCTCACATTTACCAGCACAAGTGTAAAGGTAGGGGGGGATGGGCCTAGGTCCGCCTGCCTAAAGTGCACTGCACCCACTAAAACTGCTCCAGGGACCTGCATACTGCTGTGATGGACCTGAGTATGACATTTGAGGCTGGCATAGAGGCTGCCACAAAATATTTTGAAAGATTTGTTTTGAGGATGGGAGGAGGTTAGTGACCACTGAGGGAGTAAGGGAGGTCATCCCCGAATCTCTCCGGTGGTCATCTGGTCAGTTCGGGCACCTTTTTGTGCCTTGGTTGTAAAGAAAACAGGACCAGATAAAGGCGTCCAAGTGCTCGTCAGGGACACCTTTTTTTCCCATTATGGGTCAAGGATGTTCATGTGTTAGGCATGCCCAAGTCCCGCCTTCGCTATGCCTCCGACACACCCCCGTGAACTTTGGTTGTCCCCGTGATGGAAAGCAGTTGGGGACGACCAAAATCGGCTTTCGATTATGCCGATTTGGGCGACCCTGTGAGAAGGATGCCCATCTTCCGATTTGTGTCGAAAGATGGGCATCCTTCTCTTTCAAAAATGAGCCTGATAGCCTCTCATGTTTACAATCTGGCAGCAGTCCAAGCTATATTGGAGAAGGACACAGGTCAGACCAATTTTCCTGAGACAAGGTCAGACTTGTCTCAGGAAAATTGGTCTTTATTTTGGTCCAAAATTCTGAAGATTTCTATGACTGCATCATTGGCTCACTCTCTATTTGATGTTTCTCATCGTATATTTTGGACACCCAGAAAACGTTTTCAGATTGGCTGTGTACCATCAGATAAATGCTGGCATTGTTATTCTCTGTCACATATGATTTATGAATGCTCTATTCTTAAACCATATTGGAATAAGGTTTGGTCTACAATTCAACATATTGGTCAATTCAAAGCAGAGCTGACATTAGCCACAGTAATATGGCGCTCGATTTCCATATTTTGCCTATCAGATCTCTTGGTTTGCAAATTGATAGACTTACTTTTAGCTCTAACTGTAAAAGTTATTTTAAGTTCTTAGAAAGAAGCTTTCAAAATCCAATACAATCACTGGAGGAATCTAGTATACCTTACAAGGGCATTTGAGTTAGCTAATGTTCCTAATTTGGCAAAATCCTCAACCCTTCAACAAATGTGGCATATCATGGATACATACATAGATACCCAATGATACCTTAATTATCTTTATTTTATCAGTGACTTCAGATATATTTTACTGACATAGTTCACGTTTTCCTCTTTTTTAAATCTTTTGTTATACATGTTTAGCTGTTACTAGTTGTTGGTTTATTATGTTTATACTATCAATGTATGATGAATATTGACCCTGTATCATCTTCTGTCATTTTTGCTATATAGTCCTTTGTGGTATGTACGGACTATTCTGTTCATGTTTTTTGTAGCCATTTTCTTATTCTATAGTGTCAATTTGACCATTGTACTCAGTTTTTGTACGACTATTTCAAAAATATCTCAGTTTAAAAAAAAAGATTAAGCATTAAAACTGGATAGGCCCGGGCCAGCCCAGGCCCACCCGAGGCTATGTCCCTGCAAGGAACAATGCCTAAGCTTGCACCTTGGAGAAGCAAGCTAACTGTATAGTACTCTGGATAGAATAAGGTGGTCTAAAAAAAACCTGTAATAGCACAGGGGGTTACTGAGAAATGGGAGCTAGGAGGTGTAAGAAAGTGTTTGCTTTGTAACAAGGGAATCAATGAGAGATGAGAGTAAGCAGGAAGTGAGGGGATTACTGCCATCTCATGAGGAGAAGGGGCCACTGAAAGATGAAAAGAACTGGAAGGTTTGAGAAGGATAGGTAGGTGAACATTTTATATGAAAGGGATCACTGAGAGATGGGAGAGAGTGTATCAAGAGGCTAATGATCAGGTATCACTGAAAAACAAAGTCAGGATAGAAGCATGACCTCCTCATCACACAAAAGTGGCTTTTGTGTGAGATACTGGGCTGTGAAACATGGCTGGGGGGGAGGGGAGAATAAAATTCAAATTCTGCAGAGATCTATATACCAATCGCGCCTCTGTTATGACTGAGTAAACTCTACAATAAAAAGGCAGAGGCGAAGGATCAGAAGCTGAGAGCAGGCTATTAAATATTAATAAAACCCAGCTTGGGCCTTCAAGGAGCTCAGTTGTTAAATGTTATTGAAGCAAAAGTATTCTATTCAAGCACATCAGTAATTTAGGAGTACAATCAGCTAGTGGGGTTTGCATTATATGAAGTTAGTCCCAGGAGTGGTGCCATAACTGCAGTCTGCCTTTCCATTAAAAGAAGACAATCTATCTTTCCACACATGAAGGCTTACAGTATTGGGGAGGGGATTGGGTATATATCTATAACTTTATCTATATATCTATATCTATATATTTATTTATTTACCACCTTTTTGGAGGAATTCACTCAAGGTGATGTACGATAAGAATATCAAACATGAGCAATAGGCAATTATAGCAGTAAAAATATTCAAATAAGAATATAAAGTATGGTGTGGTATACTACTTACAATGTCAACACAATACGTAATACAACATTTTAATTGACAGTAAAGGGTATAAGCAAAGATGGAACATATGGATAGGTAAGAGAGTAAGAGGAGATACAAAATAAGGTGACTAATTTAAAGAAAGGCACACATGAGGTCAGAGAGATGGTTAAATATTATCTCAGCTAGGTTAGAAGTGGATAAACATGTCCTGCTGCAGTATGTGCAGCCCATGCCACTCGTGTGTGTGCGAGTGAGACTAACAAGTTAGTTGCTTCTTCCATTAAAGGCCTGGTTGAAGAGCCAAACTTTCATCTGCTTCCTGAAGTAGAGATAGTCTTGTGTTAAGTGGAATCTTTCAGGCAGTGTATTCTAGAGTGCATTCCAGTACTGAGACCAATCAATTATCTACTGGAAGTCCTGCTGAACAGGGTAGCTTGAGGGCCACAACTTAGTTAAGTTTTCAAGATTTCCACAATGAAATATGCATGAGATTGATTTCCATGTACTGCTTCCATTGTAATGCAAATAGATCTCATGCATATGCATTGTGGAAATCTTGAAAATGTGATTGGGTACTGTGGTTGCCTACTCCCTGCCCTCAGCAAAACAAGTGAATTGTGCCCCCATTGTAGTATAAATGCATTATAAAACTCCCTGTATGCTTCAGATGGCAGAGGAAATCCAGAAGAGAAAAAAGCAGCAGGTACGAAGCCTACTTGCCAAGTGCTTCCAACTGAGGGTCAATGTACAGGCCATGAGTTAAAAGGAATGTTGGTTTCAGTGTCTCTACTCTCCATCCCTACTCTTTCTGCCAGCAGCTGAAGTACCAGGGCAAAAATATGCCTTGTGAGCCATTGAACTAGCATAGCTGAGAGAGAGAGAGTTTATCTTAAATGTTGGGTTCTAGAGTCATGTGTCTGTTTTTCCTATGCCTTAATATTGTTCTGTTGCTGATCCCTTTTTCCTTGCTCCTCTTCCCTTCCGTATCTTCAGTATCTTCCCTTTCTTCTTCCTACTAGCCCTCCTCCTATGTTCCCTTTCCTTCTATTCTTGCTTCTCCTTTCACTCACTTTGCTTCTCCTGCTTATCTCTCTGCACACCCAGATCAACCCGAAGTTGTTTGTCCAGGCCTGGTTTTACTCCATTGCAGAAGTTTGTATTTTTCTTTGAAAGAACAGTAGTACAACATTGTGTTTTCAGTCGTCTCTTTCTTCTTTCATACCCTATCTTTTCTTCCCATCTTCTCTCCATATCTACCTCCCTATTTCTCCCTAGCTTCTTTATCTCTCACACTAATCTTCATGTTCCCAATTCATTTTTCTATCCATTCCCCTTCTCTCCTCCTCTCCCAATTGTTCTTTACTGCACCATGTCCCGTCCATGATTTTTGCTTTCTCTTTCACCCTTTTCTGGCATACACCTGACAAAATGTCACTACAGAGATTGGTTGCAGAGAGGAATCCAACAGGAATAGAAAATAAAACAAAGATTGCAATAATGCCTTCATATTTTTCCATGGTGTAACCACACATTGAGTATTGTGTGCAATTGTAGTCATCACATCTTCAAAAAGATATTAGAAAAAAATACAGAGAGGGGCAACTAAATGGGATGGAAAAACTCTCATATGAGGAAAGGCTAAAGAAGTTAGGGCTCTTCAGCCTGGAGAAAAGCAGACTTAGGAAGGAATGATAGAGGTCTACAAAATCCTGAGTGGAGTGGAAAAGCTAAATGTGAATTGATTGTTTATTCTGTTTACTCTTTCTAAAACTACAAGGACTAGGGGACATGCCATGAAGTTACATATCAATACATTTAATACAAATAGGAGAAAATATGTTTTTACTAGGGCTGCATGTCAATTAAAATTTTAATCACGGGCTTTAGGGATCCAAGATGGCGCTGTGAATGGACGCACCTGTGTTAGCTCCTGGAAGTTGCTCTGTTTGTAGGTCCTCTTTGGTGCCTCCGTCGCCTCATCAAACATGGGGAAACGGAGGGGAAAAGTGAAGGAACATCCCTCAGCTCCTGTGACTTCTTCGGCGACGAGGCAGACAACTTTGCAATTTTTCAGACAGCAACCGGGTCCTCAGGGATTTTCGACTCCCTCTGCAACTCTCGGTGCTTCGGCGTCGATTGAGAATGGAAACGGGGCTTCCCTGAGCCCCGTGGAACCAGTTGCTCCACCCCAGCCTGGAGGGGAGTTGCTGGCAGCTCTAACAGAGAAGGAAGCCGAAGGGGCTCAGCTCGATCTGTTTGAGGGAGTGTCTGCAGCAACGGAGGCTGAATCTCAACGCCGAGAGCTATTGTTACAATCAGCTTCAAAGGTATTGCCCCAGGACATAGTTTCTAAACTTGCTCGTGTTGAAGATCAACCTCACTCTTCTCAGCCATTAGTGGTGTGAATAGACCAGCAACTGTGACATTAGAGTCACTATGGGACATGGTTTACAGCATTCACACTGCTATGCAAACTACTTTAAAAATGAACACTTCTGATATAAAGACTCTTTCTGAGGCTGCCCTTCTTCAGGCGCAAAAGACTGCATAGCAAACCTTAGATTTGGAGACTGTGAATACTAAAATTCAAGAAATGGGATCTGTAGAAACGGCTTTGGTTAAGGATAACAATTTCCTACATAAAAGATTAGAGTACCTGGAAAACCAGGCTAGAAGACTTAACCTCAGGTTTCTTAACTTTCCCAAATCGCCTTTAATTTCCCCTTCGGATATGGTTAAAAAATATATGATTGATATTCTTGGAATGGATAAGGACTCACTGCCTCCCCTTACTCGGGCTTATTACATCAGGAGTGGTGGAGTGGTGGAAGAAAATCCCCCGATAGCAGGGGAAGGAATGGATCTTACTTCTTTCCTTGAAAGTTCATTGGAGATAATTACTCAGAGGTTGACTCTGCTTGTTACTTTTGTGCTGGAGCCTGATAGGAATGCCGTATTAAGGCTTTCCTTGAGACACTTAGAAAATCTGTTTCTGGGCTCAAAAATTCATATTTTTCCTGATCTCTCAAGGCCTACACAGATGAGACGGAGGGCCTTTCTGGAACTCTGCCCTAGGGTGGTGGCACTGGGAGCAACTTTCATATTACGTTTTCCTTGTTATTGTACTGTAATGTTTGAGGGTAAACAGTTTCAATTTGTAGACCCAAAACAGTTAAAAGAATTTCTAGATGCTAGAGTGGAATTGAATGTTGTGTGCCCTCCCTAAATGCAGGCTGGGGTCTGATCTAGAGGTTGCAACCATTAATTCGTAATTATTGCTATATGTTTTATTTTTAAATTCTAATTCTTGGATTCCAAATTTCCTAAACTTGTGGACAGAAAGGCTGTTAATATTTCCTTTTATTTCTTTTTTTGCCTTTTGTATAAATGCCAATTGCATACTCACGTATTGTGATGATATATTGAAATAAATGAATAAAAAAAAAGTTTAATCACAATTAATCGAGCAATTAAATGCATGTTGTGTATTTATTTTTGTTCTGACGGCAAAATACAAACTGAAAATTAGAAATTAAAGAATCTAACATGCAGAATAGCTATAAACAGCCTTACAGTTTTCACAGCCTACATCAGAAATGCAGCCCTAGTTTTTACTTAAGCATAGCTAAGCTTTAAAACTCGTTGTCAAAGGATGTGGTAAAAGCAGTTAATGTAACTATGTTAAAAAAACAGGTTTGGACAAATTCCTGCAGATAAAGTTCATAAATCATTTTAAAGGTAGACCTCAAGAAAGACATTGCTTATCTCTGGGGGTCAGAAGCATGGAATCTTAGAGCTTTTTGGGATTCTGTGAGGTACTTTTGACCTGACAGCCACTGTTAAAAAGGATACTGGGCTTAATGGACCTTTAATTTAACCCTGTATGGCAACTCTTACGCTGTAGCTCAGAGTTCTGAATTCATGTCAGATTAATTAACACTACTCTCAAATGTTAAGAATGTTTTTCTACCACTAGCCCCTCCTGCTTCCCCTTAAGCTGCTGTAATCAGTGCTACAACATGTTTTATTTAAGCAAGCTAATCAGTTTAGCTTCAATCTAAAGATCTTGAGCTTCAAAATTAGCTCTCAGAATGAAAGATAATGATGGATAGAAACCTACATCTCCCTAACTCATTAACTACAAGCTTGTCAGATGCCTTCCAGGGAAAGTGACAGTAGTATGATGTCATCTAACATTGACAAAAGTCATCAGCACCCTGTGGTTGAAGAAACTGTATCATCAATAATTTTTAGTCAATGCTTTTGTATAAGAAGAAATGGCCTACACATACTGAAAAAATTCATAGTCTAGTAACATCTGCATAATTATTAGGGTGGTCCCACAGAGAATCCCTGTTTCATCCCAGGATCTATAGGGCTGCTAAAAGTCTTCATTACTGCTATTGCATTGTGGTTCAAGCTCATTTCAAATGAGGAAATATTAATGGGGAGAAAGGGGGGAAGGCAAAACGTCCACAGTGATGCATGATTTTTGTATCAAGTTGGCAGAAAATAACCTATTACCAGTAAAACAAAAACACTGAATACTCACAGTATTTTCGAGAAAAAAAAGATGTTTGTTTTTCTTTTTTGAAAATAACCTTTTTTCTATTCAGATTTTGGATGTTTTTTTGCAAAACGTTCAAAATAGGACTTAGACGTTATATCGAAAATGCCCCTCCACATGTAGTACAGCATCTAAAGCAGACCTGGGGAACCAGGAAAATGATAGAAGAGATGTGTGAGTATTACCAGTAACACAAAAACACTGAATACTCACACATCTCTTCTATCATTTTCCTGGTTATTTTCAAAAAAGAAAAACGTCTTTTTTTTCCTCGAAAATACTGTTTTGAACAAGGTTTTATGATTTGGATGTTTTGGTTTTTTGGTCCATTTAAAACAAACAAAAAAAAGACGTCCAAGTGCAAAACGCATAAAATCAAGCCATTGGGATGTAAGAGGAGCCAGCATTGTTAGTAGCCTGCCCCCCCCCCCCAGACATCCCAGAAATGCAATAGGGCACGCTAGGGGCCATTGCAGTGGACTTCATAGAATGTTCCCAGATACACAGCTCACCATTGCTCCCTTATCTTGTCTGCTGTGCCCTCCAATCCCCCCAAATCCACTACCCTCAAACTGTTCACCAATACCATAGCCCTTACGGGTGAAGGGGGCACCTATATGTGGGTACAGTGGATTTCTTGTGAGTTTTGGAGGGCTCACAGTTTCCCCCACAAGTGTAACAGGGAGGGAGAGGTATGGGCCTGGGTCTACCTGTCTGCAGTCCACTGCACCCACCCTAGACTATTCCAGGGACCTGCATGCTGTTCTAATGGACCTGAGTATAACATCCGAAGCTGGCATAGAGGCTAGCAAATAATGTTTTTAATCACATTTTTGGGGGTGGAAGGGGGTTAGTGACTACTGAGGGAGTAAGGGGAGGTCTCCCCTGATTCCCTCCAGTGGTCATCTAGAGGGGCATAATCGAACGTCGCCGGCTAAATAGATCGCCGGCGATCTATGTTGGCGGCGGCGCTACAGCTGGCCAGAACCGTATTATCGAAAAAGATGGCTGGCCATCTTTTTTTTTTTGATAATACGGTTTAGCCCGGCCAAATGCCGTGGAGTTCGCCGGGTTTGAGATGGCCGGGTTTGTTTTTCAGCGATAATGAAAAGTTATGTCGGCCATCTCAAACCCCGGCCAAATTCAAGGCATTTGGCCGTGGGAGGAGCCAGCATTTTTAGTGCACTGGCCCCCCTGACATGCCAGGACACCAACCAGCCACCCTATGGGTCACTGCGGTGGACTTCAGAAAAACTCCCACGTGCATAGCTCCCTTACTTTGGGAGCTGAGCCCCTCAACCCCCCCCCCCCAAACCCACTACCCATAAATGTACTGCACCCACTAAAATTGCTCCAGGGACCTGCATACAGCCTCTAGGACTTATTGCTGCTGTATAACTTTGGCACACCAGTTCACACCTGAAGACTAATCTCTCTGAAAAAGTCCTTTCTTGAAATAAGCACGTTTACTCACAGTTAACTGCAGATCAGAGGTTGTGCCCCACTGGCAAAGAGTCCCCTGGTACTAAGATTAGCAGTAGGTCAGAGCTGGCACAATGGTGTACAATGCCGTCTTTCAGCACCATTCAAGGTAAGAACTATGTTCTCTAATGTGGGTAACACAGGAAAGGGAACTAAAACTGGCTTACAAAAATGGCCACTATCGCATTGACTACAACAGGAAACAAAACAGGGCACACTCTGACCCAGTTAGCAGGGGGGGGAAAGCACCATGTGAGTAGAGCCCAGTACCCTACACCCACCACAATGCATTGCTAATGTGACTCTGCAGGGCACCTAACAGAAAAGGTGTCACACTCACCCGAGAGCCACATCGCAACCAGGGAAAGGCTGTCTGAGGATACAACACATTCTGCTGTCATGGAGGTGGGTACGGCATTTGAGGCTGGCATACAGGCTGGCAAAAAAGGTTTTTAGTTTTATTTTTTTAGTTTGGAAGGGGATTGGTGACCACTGGGGGAGTATGGGGAGGTCATCCCCCATTCCCTCCAGTGATCATCTGGTCAGTTGGGTTACCTTTTTGAGGCTTGGTCGTGAAAATAAAAGGACCAAGTAAACCCGGCGAAATACTGCTTAACGCCGCTTTTTTTTTTTCCATTATCAGCGAAAGCCGGCATCTGGTAGCCACGCCCATGCCTGCCCATGTCCCGCCTTCGCTAATCTACCGACACGCCCCCTTGAACTTTTGCCGGCGAAGCGACGGGAAAGCGTCGATGCTGTCAAAAATGCCACTTTTGATTATACCGATTTCGCCGCTTTTAAGAAATCGCCGGCCATCTCCCGATTTGTGTCGGAAGATGGCCGGCGATCACTTTCGATTATAAGCTGGCTAGTCATTTAGGGCACCTTTTTGTGCCTTATTCATTATAAAATCAGGTCTAGCTCAAAACGTCTTAGTTTTAGTCCTGAACGGTTTTGTTTTCTTCCATTATGGCTGAAAAACATCCAAGTGTTAGGAATGCCCAGATCCCGCCCTTAACACACCCCTGACATGCCTCCATGTGATTTGAATGCACTTCTGAGGAACTTCATAGAAAAACATCTAAAAATTGGTTTTGAAAATACCAATTTGGACATTTTTGTGAGAAAAATGTCCATATGCAGATTTATGCACTTTTTGGATGTTTTTCTCTTTTGAAAATGAGCTCCTTAGCGATATGAAACAAGCATTTTTTTGTCATCTTTAAGCAGTCAATAAAATGCATAATTCCATTTTGTTACTTTGCAACCCTGTTTCTTTATTTTTCCGTCTATGTCTTCTGTCTTTCTCAGATATTTTTCTTCACTATTTTCTTCATACTTTTCTGTTAAACTTAAAAAATTAATAAGACGCTACCTAAAACCCACAGAAATTTCATCAGAAAATGTTTTAGTTCTTTGGAGGTCAGTGTTCAATGGTTTCAATGTGTAGATAGGGAATACCTCCCCCCTAATCACCCTCACTGGGGTAAAGCCTTGTCATAAGAACATAAATGATGCCAAACTGGGACAGATCAAACTGCCATCAAGCCCAGTAGCCTGTTTCTAACAGTGACCAATCCAGGTCTCAAGTACCTGACAAGATCCTAGAACAGTAAAACAGATTTTATGCTGCTTATCCTAGAAATAAGCAGTGGATTTTTCCAAGTCCATCTTAAGACTACACTCTTTCGAGCAGAGTGTGTATATAGGGACAGGGAGATTAACTTTCACATATTCTCTCCCACCCTCTCAAGCCCAACCTCTGTATTTTTCCTCAGCCTGCCTCTAGTTCTGTTTTCCTTCTCCCCAGTACAACCCTATTGCTTTCCTTATTTCTGCCTTTATACCTGTACAGCTGGCATGTCTAATAATTTAGCCTTCACCCAACCCTTGTGACCTCTGTCTCTGTCACTCTGCGGCCCTTTTACAGAGTGGGCTTACCGCTCGGTCTTACGGGACTACCACCAGTCCAACATGGCTGCCAGTGGTAGTCTCACACCAAATGTACACCATTTCTAGGGAAAAAAGAAAATCCCTGGAAATGGCTTGCGTAGCGATAACCCGGCGCTAATCAGGCATCGCTGTGCACTGCATGGTTACCACTGGGTTAGTGCAGGAGCCCTTATCACCACCTCAATGGGTTTCAGTAAGGGCTCCCTGCCACATGGCCATGTGGTAAGAGTTGTCTCACCTCAAGGCCATGTGCTGGGGGCTTTTTACCCGCTACAGTAAAAAGGGCCCTGGTGCATGGGAAAAATGGCCCCCACCGCTAGTGCAGGGCCCTTTTCCCCGCAGCTTGGTAAAAGGACCCCTCTATAAAGTATATGGACTATGAATCACTGCTAAAGCCTAATAGTATGCTCTACTTGCAAATGGCATGCACTAAAAGGATATTGCCCCCTAGTGGCTGCTGTTAAAATTATATAGGTAGATGCCTATAGAGATACAATATAATGGCATTATTGTATACTAGGCTTGATGTTGCTATTTTATTGCATTGACTTCATGATTTAAGGTATTGCCACCTGATATTTAGCAGTATTTAACCAGTTAGAACAGATGCTGACAGGTTAAATAGTGCTTAACTGACTATCTGCTGATATTCAGCAGGGGATAACCGTCTATCCTCCACTGAATATCTGCGATTAGCAACTGGCAAATAACCAGTTGTATCATGTGATATAACTGGTTGTCCACCAGTTTTTAAACTGGGTTTGGTAGTCATCTTTGGCCGGTTTAAAGATAACCGGCTATGTCTGAATATTGACATAACCAGTTATCTTCAAACTGGCTGAAAAAACCCCCGGATATTCAATGCCAGTCACTGGAAACAGTCCAACTTTGAATATCCGGGTTTAGAGCGGACGCGGGAGACAACCCGATATCTCCTGCAGTCTAAATATCGGGGCCTTGGTGTTTACTCCCAGTCCTTGATAGCAGCGAATGATTCAGGTTTTCAGGATATCCCTAATGAACATGCATGAGAGTTACATACCTACTAACTCCAGTGTATGAAAATCTCACTCATACATATTCAGTAGAGCAAGCCTTCTCAACCTACTCCTCGGGGCACACTAAGTCCCATCAGGTTTTCTGGATATCCACAATGAATATGTATGAGATAGATTGGCATACCAAGGAGGAAGTGCATGCCAATCTATCTCATACATATTCCTAGTGGATATTCTGAAAGTCTGACAGGTCTTGGTGTGCCCCAAGGACTAGATTGAGAAGCCCTGCATTAGAGATATCTAAAATATATGACCCGCTTTTGGCCATTGGGGATTGAGTTTGAAGACCAAAGACTTAGAAAGTATAATTTACAACTTATGATTTGGCTTACTGCAAATTGTTATGTGTAAATATAAAGTCTTACAAAAATTGGTTCATGCATCTTGTTCCTTTAGTACTTTCAATAAATACTATCCACTCCACTGCTGGATCCCTCAGGAACTGATACTTATAATGCAGGGATTCTCAACACAATCCTTGGAACACACCCAGCCGGTCAGGTTTTCAGGATATCCACAATATATATGCATAAGATAGATTTGCCCCACACTCTGGAATGCATTGCTTGAAAGGCTCCGCTTAACACAAGACTACCTCTACTTCAGGAAGCAGGTGCAAGCTTGGCTCTTCAACCAAGCCTTTAATGGAAGAAGTAACTAATTTGTTAGTCTCACTCACACACACAACGATTGACCCGGGCTGCACATACTGCAGTGGAACATGCTTATCCACTCCTACCCTAGCTGAGATGATATTTAACCATCTCTCTGACCTCATGTGCAACTTTCTTCAAATCAATCACCTTACTTTCTAATTCTTCCTACTCTCTTACTCATCTATATGTTACAACTTTGCCTTACCCTTCACTACCAATTATGATGTTCTAGTACATATTGAGGCTCATTTTCAAAGCACTTAGCCTCTCAAAGTTCCATAGAAACCTATGGAACTTAGCCTCCCAAAGTGCTTTGAAAATATGCCTCATTGTCTTGTCATTGCAAGTAGTATACCATGCTTTACTTTGTATTGTTGTTTGAATATTTTTACAACTTCACTATCTGTGTACTTTGAAAAGTCATACAGATATTATTGGGCCGAATATCTGCCTCAGTACTGAACATATGAGAGGAGGATGGGTTTTAGTTAGGGGACAGACAATAGCTGGAAAAAAAACCTATCCATTTAGCAGATAATTTATGCATTATAGATTAGATCTGCTGAATAGCAGGCTTAAACTAAATGCATATATCCCCTAATTATCCCTCTGATTCTATAAAGGTTACCAAAAATTATGTGCACAAATGTAGATGTGCTCCTGATTTGTACGGGCAATTTAATAAAATAACGAGCCATTTAATGCCTGTCATTGGCTTTTTAACACACAATTATTGGCACTAATTAGTTTTAATTGAAGATTACACATGTAAAGTTAGGCACAGGATCCATACCTTAAATTTATATGTGGCCCAATAAAGGGAGCGTGAAAATGGGAGGATCATGGGTGTTTTGAGGCAGATTGGGGTGTTGTTTTGAGTTACATGCATAATTATAGAATAACAGGTCTCTATGCATAAATTAAGGTGCAGGCATTTGCACCATGTTTTCGTTGACTGAACTTTAGGCATGGCTTCTAGAATACCTCTTAAGTTAGTTTTTTTCAGCACCGATTTTTTAGATGCCATATATAGAATCTAGCCCTATCTGTATGTTCAGTGTTCCTACCTATACAGACAGTAGTGTTGAATATATAGACTAAGTTAACACCATGTCCATCTTTTAACTTATCCCAGTGACTGAACTGGCTCAAAATCAGGCTCACAATATATACAAAATGGTGTTTGGATTCCTCTTCCAAAGATTAACGTATGTGAGATCATTAGCATTAAGTACAACTTTCCTTTGGGAAAACAATTCTTTATAGCAACCTGTTGTTCAAATCAATAGGGTTCTTAAGCTTAGCTTTATTTCCCCACTACAAAAAAGAAGGTCCAGGAATCCTCCCTTTAGGTAAAGGAAATAGGAAGGGGGCTTACGCTGATGTCATGGAAGTGCAATACATTTCAGTACACTTTCCCCCTCATTCTAGAATCTTGTGTGTTCAATTTTACGCTTTGAACTTTTCATGAAGGTTATAGAATACCTACAGTTATGTGTGTAACTAAATTGACAAATTAGATGCTAATTGGTACTGAAGACTAATTATTGGTCATAATTGGATTTAATTAGCACTACTTGACACTAATTTGTAAATTTCATGCATAACTGCACTTAGGGCCCCTTTTACTAAGCTGCGGTAAAAGGGGCCCTGCAGTAGCAGCAGGGAGGGGAGCATTTTTGCCACGCGCCAGGGCCCTTTTTACTGCAGTGGGTAAAAAGACCCTTAAAAAGACATGGCCATGCAGAAATATTATTCTTACTGTGTGGCCGTGGAGGGGGGGGGGGGGGAGCATTTACCACCACCCATTGAGGTGGCGGTAAGAGCCCCTGCAGTAACCTGGCAGTAATTGGGCAGTGATTACCACCTGTTAGCAACCTGGTAGAAATTACAGAATTATTTTCTGTAGCACTAGAAATGTGTGCTCACTCAAGGTGGAACTACCACCAGTGGCCACGTTGGGCTGGTGGTAGTTCCGAGTTGACACATGGCAACCCTTTAGTAAAAGGGCCCCTTAGCTTGTATTCTATAACCTTAGTACAGAAATCTATAACCACAACTGCATGAAGGTGGGGAAGTGGGAGGGGCATGGATGGGTAAGGGTCGTGCCCAGCACTGCACACTAAGGTTATAGAATATTGATAGTTACATGTGAAATTGTAATATTTGGTCATTATACTATTGTTATGCTATTAACAAAATTGTAAGTTTTATGTTAACTGGACACCGTCTTGGGTGAATCTCTTCATAAAGGTAGTTAATAAATCTGTAGGGGTAAGACCCCTTCCTGTAGCACTACAATACAGAGCCTGGCTAGTTAAAATTCTTCTACAAAGACATATTAAACTACATACTGTAGATACAGCCTTGGACTTGAATTGCTGAGGCCACTGAGTAGCCAGAAAGATACCTATGACTTACTTGAGTGATGTAGCTCTTGGGCTTTATACCCTCAAGAAACTGTGTGTATCCAAGTCAAGGACAGTACCTCGGAAACTTTACATAAAACTTTGCTTGCCCAATGAACATTCTCTGCTATTTTTAATTCTTCAATAAAATCTTTGTGCCTGATTGTAGAAGCACTTATCTGCTGTAGCAAGCATTTTCAAGCACATATCAAGAGAATTGTTGCAAAATAATTCTAAGGGCAGGACACAAGATTTGATCAAGATTAATTAAGCTAGCTTCACTGGAATACTTAAGAAGTTTGTTGTTGTTAATTAACTGATTTGTGGAAATGTTTGCTTGGAAATTCATTGAAATAAAAATGGATGCTTTTCTGGTACTGGAAGCAGACATAGGAGAGTCTGGATGGATTTAATTCAACCAGCCAAAAAGGAAAAAAAAAACCTGCTATGCTCTCCATTTACACAAACATCTAATCTAAAAAGAGAGGTTGTGATTATGGTATTATTGCAACATGAATAGCTCTGGATATATTGATTGGATGATTGGGCCAGTAGAGCCTTTTGGCTTGATAAAGAGGTTGACTGATCTGGTTTTTTGAGGCAGGTTGCCAGCTTAGCCAATCACATTTGTCAATTGAATGATGGAAAACAAATTTTTGTATAGTTTATAACAAAATTGAATCTGATTATCATTAATTGGTTAGTATGCGTAAAACATCTGCATTTATGCATTTATGAATGCTGACTTGACCCCAGAAGAACTGATTTTGACTTTGAGACATCACATTCAAATAAATGGGTAAAGTATGCATTGATTCTTGTTTTTAGGAAAGAAAGTTGTCTTATTTGATGCCATGTATTTATTTTATGAGTCCAAAACCTCTAGATATCGGGCATTCTGCTGCAGTTTCAAGCTTGAAATCAACAGTTTATTGGCTATGTTGTCACTATGAATGTATGAATTTGATGCTTCTGATTTATTTATGAAATTTTCTTTAAGTACTGGAAGTCAAAAGTTTGAAAAACTGAAAAATACAATATACAAAGATAAATGATTATAACCTTTACAGATATTATCAGCTGCATTGTTGACTGAAAGCTTTTATTTTGCAAAACATACACAGTCCCCAGGACAAGATTTGCACATGGAAATTGAAGCATATTCTATAACAATGCACATAACTTACCCCCATCTTACAAAGTCACGTGGCAATGCCAACACAGCCCTTTCATTACCGAACCAGCAACCACTAGCGCAGCTTTGTAAAAGGTGGGGTTAATTAGTTAACAAGCTGATCAGCACTGATAATTGGATATTAAGCTATTATCAGCACTAATTGGCATTAATTAGAATTTACACGCACTACTTGCTAAGCACACACAGTGGTGCACGTAAATTTTAAGTTGCATAAGTGAAGGGTGGGCATGGTTATAGGTGTGGAATGGACAGGTCATGGGCATTTTTAAAATCTATGCGTGTTGTTATAGAATACACCTGCTTGGGATTTATACCAGGTTTTAATTGGCGTAATTGACCATGACTAAATTTAGTCGCATAGACCAGCATTCAGCATATTCTATGAACTATGCCTAAATTAAAGTGTACTTTATAGGAATACGCTTCAATTTCCACGCAGAATCTCAGTACGATTATAGAATCTAGTCCAATATTGCACGCTTGATTACTATCTCCTTTTAGTTTAGATTTGACTTTAACTGAAGTCACATCAGCGACAAGGGCAATAGCTGAGAACAGTCTAATAAAGATCAAATATACGTGCCGTACCCACCTCTGGCTGGCCTGGAACAGATCCCACGAAGGGGTTGATTCACTAAGGATGTTTTCCCATGCTGATGAATCAAGGCCTAATTGTTAGCTGCTGATCGCGAATCTGAACCATCCCAGTGTAATTCAGATGACTTTTTCTTTTTTACTCGGGCCATGAGTCCAGAAGGTTGAGGCTTTCCATCCAAACAGTTGAAAATCCTCGGTGATTCACATCACAAATCAACGAGACAAAGCCTGAATGAAATGTTATGGTGATTGGTGTTGCATTTCAAGGTGGCATCACACCCCTCTGTGCAGAGTAATGTCAAAAATGTAAAAAAAAAAAAAAAAACGGTGTCCAAGACAATGCCCAGCCTTCCTGCCTTAGTTCTGGCCCTGCAGTGAGGTGTCTGATCAAAAATGCAATCAGCTCACACCTATATCAAAGTCAAAGCAAGATGGAAGAAAACAAGACATATTCATAAAAACATAGCAGAACAGACACCCCAGTTAACTAGTAGTGCTTTGTATTTGTTTTTGCTTGACACTCTTAACAAAGCACCGTAGTCACCCTGTTAGTTCATTCAAATACTTAGAAATAAGGGTAAACAAGCAAATTGTAGGTGATATGTTATTGGATTAACTCAATGTATCTATTACTATTTTTCAATAATTATGCTCCCACCATCTATCTATCTAATGAAGACACAGATCTCAAAAGCTTGTCACAGTTATCCAATAAATTGTATCACCTACAACTTGTTGACCCGTATTTCAGCTTGACATCCTATAAATTATCAGCCATTACTGAAGGACTAAACACCAATTTGGGTTTATAAATCTTGGCTAGTGAGATATAAGTCTTTTGTCATACCATACTCATTTTCACTTCTCTGTGACACCTTCACAAATCAACAGCATGCACATATTCATTGCATGGCATCTTTCATCCACTTCTTGAAGAAAACCAAACCATGAATGACAGACAAAGGTCTAGCAGAGGCAGATATGAAAAGAAAGTACCTCATTAATGCACATGAAACATAGAAACCCTGCAAAAAAAATAAAAGTAAAAAAAAATATATATATATAATTTTTAGATTAAAGATTACTAATGCACATCTAATTAATTTTTGCAGCACTGTCAGGGTCAGCTGTTGCCAGACCTTGGTCTGGTAGAAGACTGATGCTTTACTCCTTCAACCACTAATGGATACACAGGGAATCCACTTCTTGATACTAAGGTCTCTTTATGGATGCTTCTTACAAGAGAGGACAAGGTCACTGATGTTGCTGAGGATAAGAGAGCAGACACTAATGCCTCTTCAATAAATAGATTTGCCTCCTTGACATCCCACTTCAGTACCTCCTAGATGAAGAGGAAGATGGGTCAGAATTAACTGCAGAGACGGCATGACATCTAGCACATTAGTTTTTATTCCAACCCTCTACTTCCTTGACCTAATTTCTTTGGCAACCATCTCCCTCACAGGGCACATCAATGAGTTTTTCCCAGTGTCAAATTTTAGATCCTATGACTGCAGTCACGAATATCTGTGGACTCCAATACCCACAGCAGAAGATCTTGATACTGTTTTGAAAACATTGTAGGTTAACATGGCCATATATTTTCTGCATTCCTTTTATCTATCCATGTCTGGAGCTCATCACATTTCTTTAACATGTCATTTACCTTTTCCAGTATGTCACACGTATACTAGTTTATGAAGAGCTAGCATGATGCTATGTGAGACCAAGAGAATAGGTTATATCTTCTTGGTCTTCTTGAGGACAGATTCAGTTATTGGAATGAGAGAGCCATTTGGACTCTGTCCATGAAGTCTGCCTTTCCCATATTCTCATCTATCACCTCCATTACTTCATGGAGGGGGGGGGGGAGCTTGAGATATTTGAAGTTGTCCAGTATTTGTGCCCTAGGCTCATCCTCCTCCTCCAAAGGAAATGGAATGGCCATTTGTTTTTTTCTCAACAAAATCTATGAAGGGAAGATCCTCCTGTGGAAAGCAGGAGATCTGTGGACTCCTCCTGATCAGAATAATCCTCAAATGCATAGTCAAACCCCCCAAATCTCTCTGAATCTGAGTCAGAATAATGCCTGAAGGAGAAGTCTGAATATACACCTGGCTGATAAGTCTGGGATTTAGGGAGGGTTCACCTTGCTGTTGGGGTCTAGAATCTGATGCTGACCACAGCCTCTGTGAAGCTTCCTCCCCAATGCACTGGAGGTGGACATCAGAACAGCTAGTACCAAAACTAAAGTCATACTTCCAGGTGTTACCAGAGTCTCCAGTACTGATTGGATTTCCTTTTGAATTAATGTCATTGCATCCAATCCCTCATTGACAATGCACCAGTGTTTTGAAAGGTGATTATTCTATGTTGCCTGGATCCTTCTATCCAGTTCCTTCTTTAATATGGTTGATACTAAAAGTGCATTGGGTGCAGGAAGAAAGTGACATTCTTCTTGGTCACTTGAGTTATATCAGCAGCCAAGTCCTTAGTATTTGAAGATTAGTGTGATCCCATAAGATTAGTGTGAAAATTAACAGTCTTTTCTGTGGGGAAGCTTAGGAAGAGGTATGGCAACCAACAGAATCTCTCTGCTCCCAGCTTCATGCACCGATAGAGATAAGTATCAATGCTTCTTTAGCTTTGTTCCTGCTCAACAACAGTGACCCTTAAAAACCCTTTAGTGTCCAATGTTCCCGTAATAAGCCATATGGGAACAGATTGATGGGAACATTGGACACTAAAGGGTTAATACTAGCACTTGATCACTTGCATCAGGTGAGACTTATGCGGAGTGATGCTCCCTTGATACCAGTGCAACCCCAGTATCCAGTGCAAATTCAGGACTTATGTGTCATCTTTTGACAGGTGGAACAGATAAGTGTATTAGGCCAGATTCAGAGTTAGACACTGAAAAAAATCTGCACTAAGCTATTCTATAAAGGGTGATCCAGGCTGAGTACCTTTTTATATAGTACTGCTTAGCATGGATTCCCACATCTAAATTTGGATGTGATGACTGAAACCTAGTGTAAATACTAGCATGCAAGTTGGGCACATAATCCAGGTATTCTGTAACACTGCACTGAAATTTTAGGGCTGTCCCTGACCCGCCCATGCTCCTCCCATGGTAATGCCCTCTTTGGGTTGCTCTCAAGACAATTTGAACACACGACATTATAGAATAACATGTAGGTACATCTGCACGTAAGTCCAAATTAGTGCCAATTAACATCAAGAATTGATTGTTAATGGCTTATTTCCATTTATTGGCTCTTGTATCCCACATTTTCAAAAACAGAGTTCGGTTCAATGTGACAGTAGTAACAGGGATTAAATATGGAGACAGCATTTTGAGCAGCTACAGAATATTACTTAATTAGTAACAGCAGTAAGAGCAATTATAGACTGTTACATAAAGTTATAGACAGAGAAAATGTAATAATAATTGAACAGCCAAATATTGGCTTACATTTGTATTAATTAGCACTAATTGGCACCAATTAACATTTATACATGCAACTGCCCTTAGTCGTTATTCTAGAAGTTGTGCGCACTAATTCGATCGCGGCTTAGTAAAAGGGCCCCAAAATTATCTTGGGCTACAATACTTTCTGGTTTCTATTGTTTTGCAATTTACCAATATTAGAACCCCCTGAAAATTTCTCATATATACTTCATTACAACATAAAATTGTGTATGCTCTAAATATAGTGATATGTGCTCAGTTTTTGGTGGATTACATTGACCAAGGTCATTTATTTGTAATATCACCAATCCACCTCATCACACCGTTGTCCATTCCTGCCTCCCTCTGTTAATTGTTGTCCTTTAACAAACTCTGTTCAAGTATGAAATGTTCAAAGTTATGAAGAATTCTTATTAATAATAAATTCCACTTAGCTTGGAATGGCAATTTATTCCCAGTGCTGTGATAAAGTGTTCCAGATTGGTGCTGGTACTGATGCAATGCTTTTCAGTGATGACAACTCCCACCGTGATTAAAACTCTCCAAAGATTCGATTCTTATTTTTTATCTTCTCTTTCTCTTAGCTTCTCGTTCTCAACATGGTCCATGTTTCACCATATAATGGCGTCCTATGGAGAACTTAATTATGATGGAGCCCAGCTCCACCTGAGACTCGCTCGCAAAAAACCCAATTTTGAATGCCATTTATAGAATCCCCTCCTAAATGTACAGAATAAGTTAAACACCACTGCAGTTGCTTAATTCATTCTGGTTTTCATACTAGCTCAAAAATTACCCCTTTACATTTTAGGCTGCAGATGTATAAAAAAAATGTCACTTTTCAAAATTATTTTTTTAAAAATTTTGCAGAATTACTGAGGAAGTGAGGGACGGTAGGGGAGAGGCGCAGTTTGTCCCTGCAATTACCTGCGTCATTGTCAGATTTGTAAATATCTGAAGAGCACTTTAAGAAGAGTCAGTTGGCTCCAGCTTTTATTTTTTCCAGAGAACCTTTGCAGTGCCATTTCTGGCCCTGGAGCTGTTGCTAGTGTTCATTAACTCCTTTTCTAAATTAAATGTGTTACACACAACATGTCAAGCAAATGAAAGAAAAAAAAATACAAATCTTTCACAAAATCCTGCTGTTATTCTTAATTAAAATTAGCCAGCCTCTTCATCGAGCCAGCATTAGACACAGTTGCTTTCATCCAGCACAGGAATCTGATGGCCTTGAGGGCTTTAGAAGTGGACTGCTAAGACTTTAATTTTTTTAACGGCAAATCAGTTTAGTGAAAAACAGCTAAACATTCTCTATTTCAGTGGGTACATGATTCAGCAGCTGGGCAGCCACCAGTGTCATAGCTCAATTTTGTATGTTTGCTTGCCTAATCTAGTTGGTACATAGGTATGCCACCTCGGTTTTGTGCCAAAGAATTGGCCATTATCAGGGCAATTCTATAAAAGGTTGCCAAAGATTAGGCATCAAGAAGCAGTATGCTAAATGCCAAGGGAGGAAGTAATCAACATGGACTACTGTTAAGTTGGGTTATTTTATCATTTACTTCTTATTAGTAACTACATCTCATTGCATAAAATAACCATATTTGGGGTAAAACAACCCAACTTAACCATAACCTACATTGATTATCCCCCCCCCCCCCCAATTCTATAAAGGCATCTGAGTGCCCAGATTCTATTAAAGAATATTAATATAAATTAGCATTTATGTGTCAGCATTTAGGCATACCCACTTATGCCATGTCTAAAGCAGGTGTAAATCAGGGGCGTAGCTACATGGGGCCATGGGGGCATGGGCCCCCGTAGATTTGGCCCTGGCTCCCCCTGCCGATGACCCTCTCGACCTCCCCTCCTGCCGCCAAACCTCCCCTGCCGCCACCGTCACCCTCGGGTACCTTTGCTGGCGGGGACCCCAACCCCCGCCAGCCAAAGTGCTCTTCTCTGGCATTGCTGGCTGATCTGCAAGGCTTCGTTCTGTTTCTGTGAGTCTGACATTCTGAATGTTGTCCGGATAAGAGGACTTCGGCTGGTGGGGGTTGGGGTCCCCCGCCAGCAAAGGTACCCGGCGGCGACAGTGACAGCGGCGGTGGTGGAGGGTTGGTGGTGGCAGGAAGGGGGGGTCGAAAGGGTTGGCACCGGGGGGGGGGGGTCAAAGTTGGTGGTTTGCAGCGCCGGGGGGGGGTCCATGACGCCAGGGGGGGGCTAAAATGTGCACCCTCACCTCAGGCTCTGGACCCCCCTCCCGCCGAAGTCTGGCTTCGCCCCTGGTGTAAATGTGTGCACCTAAATGAAGTACTTCATTTAGGTGCACACATTTACACCTGCTTTAGACTTGTAACCTACAGAATACTGTACTTTAGCATGTAAATTACAGTATTCTGTAGGTTACATGAATAAATGTGAGATCCATTCAAGCCCCACTCATGTGTATACCCCTTTCATCCATGCCCCTAAGTGGTTTGCATGCCTATGCTTCATTTCTTTGAAGGCATGAATAAACATGTGGATAAAAATGAGCCAGTTTAAGTTTCTCAATTTTTGATATACCACCTCTTTTGAAGCACAAATTGAGGTGGTTTACATATGACTATTCAGGTACTATGCACTGTCCCTGGTTGTCTCACATTCTTAAGTATATTGTACCTGGGGCAATGGAGGGCTAAATGACTTGTCCAGGGTCACATGGAGCTGCAGAGGGAATTGAACCTGGTTTCCCAGGTCCACAACCCGCTACACTAACCATTAGGCCACTCCTTCATAGTGTATTTAGATTTTCAGAAAGCTTTTGATAAAGTTCCTCATGAGAGACTCCTGAGAAAATTAAGAAGTCATAGGATAGGAGACAATGTCCTTCTGTGGATTAGGAATTGGTTATTGGACAAAAAAAAAACAGAAGGTAGGGTTAAATGGACATTTTTCTCGGTGGAGGAGGTCTTACCTCATCGGTCCCAACTGATGAAGAATCCAAAATCTGACCACGTTAATGGTTTTGAGCAGAGTGCTGAACAATAGCTGCAAGATAAGTACTTCTAGATAATGTTTTCGATATTTTGATATTATCAATTCATTATAAGAAGATGCTTTTTCATATAAAAGTTGGGACCAGTGAGGAAAGACAGCTCTAGCACTAAGCTATAGCACTGCTATAATTCTAAGGATCCCTAAAAGTTAGTTTGAAAAAAATGTACTTTATGAAAGATATATACAGATTTATTTGGATTAGCGACTGAATTTACGTGATGTGATTAAGATTGCCGGGTTATTTCTGTAAGTAACAACTGAGGATAACCCACAACTGTAGATTGATCCTGTAGCTAGTGGATTGTACACAAAATCATTCATGCAGACGCCCCAATCTACACGCTAAACCTTGTGGACTTGCCTCCCAGAAACGCTGCAAGATCATCCTGCAAATTTCTCAACCTGCACTTCCCCAGCTGTAAAGGACTAAAATACAAGCTGATACACGCCACCACCTTCTCCTATTTGGGCACGCAGTTGTGGAACGCTCTACCTACAGACCTAAAAGCTACTGAAGGGATAATTAACTTCCGCGAATCTCTGAAGACACATCTCTTCCAAAAGGCCTATAAAGAAAACACATAACCTACGAAACTACCTCAATAATCCACACAGTTATTACAGTTCACCTCTATCCTACCTAACACCTTCCGTCCATCTTCCCTTACCTAACCTTCAAACACCAATAATTGTACCTGTTACCATGAAATTAATCTGTAGATCTTCCCTTACCTAATCTTCAAACATTAAGCACTGTACCTGTTACCATGAAATGATGATGTCATAACCACACTCTGTAAGCCACATTGAGCCTACAAATAGGTGAAAAAATGTGGGATACAAATGCAATAAATAATAATAATAATAATACAAAGTAGCTGACAGCAAAGTATGTAATAATTCACAAAAAAATGATAAACAAATTATAAAACTTCCTCTATAGAACAGACACCACATAGGAACCTTCTGGGTACTTAAATATAGATTCACTGTTCTAGAGTTATTCCCTCCCTTAATGGGTCAATATTCAACTCACAGTGATCAGTATTTGTTTTGAATGCTGGCTGCTCCAGGTTTTTTTGACCCAGTTATTCAGCACCAAACCTCTTGTACAGATATTGGCCGTCAGTAAATATCCAGATATAACATGACCAGCACCCCCTATCCAGGTACCAGTGATATTCAGACCAACACCTGAATAGGCAATGGGATAAAGTCAGTATACCCTTTTTGCCGTCTTAACTTTGGGGGTCTTTTGCATAGGTTGGCTGGCATTTTTAGTGGGTGTTAAAAATAGGCACGCGCTAAATGCTAAAGACGCCCGTAGGAATACATTGGCATCTTTAGCGTGCACCTATTTTTAATGCACGCTAAAAACACCAGCGTGCCTATGTAAAAGATCCCCTTTATCTGGGCATCTACCCAGTTAGTGGCCTGAATATCACTGTTAACTGGGTATCTCCTGAATCTGTTCAGTCTGTTCCAGAGCCCCCCACCCTCCCCCAGCACTGCCTGGATAATGTTGAGGTGTTCTGCCTAGATTTTTAGCGGCATTATTCCCCAGATTCAATGTATTGCAGCTTGAGTTGCGCTCACAAATCAATACAAGCCAATCAGTTTTGATATAATTGCCAATTAACAAGCAATTATTGACACTAGTTGGCTTTAATTAGAATTTATGTGCACTACTTTAAGCATATTCTATAAAGCGATGCACATACATTCTAATGCTCACTGCCAAAAAGGGGCATGGCCATGGGCATGGAATGGGCAGATCGTGGGTGTTTCTAAAATAATATGAGCTGTTATAGAATACACCCACTCTGCGCCTAACTTAGTCACTGGCATTTACACCAAGTTCTAGTTGACATAAATTCCCATGACTAGATTTAGCTGTGTGGATGGGCCCTAGGCGCACTCTAGAAACCACACTAAATTTAGGTGTAGTTTATAGAATACGCCTAGGCGTATTTTTTTTCGGCACTGATTTTTACGAAGCCATATATAGAATCTAGCTCTATATGGATATTGTAAATGCTGCTGAAAATCAGGATACAACCCAATCAGTAGGATTTATCTGGGTAGGAGTATCTCCTACCCAGTAAGTCCCACTGAATGTAATTCCCAGTCATATCTCCATGGGGGTAGAAGGTGTATGTTTCCTGCACACCCCAGTTATCCGCTTGTGTTTTGTTATTGTCTTTTGTAGTCAGAGGGCCTAGAGATAATTGTATCCGTTCATGAGTGTATGTTGCTAGGCCTAATTATTAGTGCAAATACATTACCCTCAAGGGTTATAGTGAGCTTAATAGGCCATGGTACCAGATAGTACAATGTTATGTATTATTTATAGTTTATTGTCCTAAGAGCAGAGTATTGGTGAAAACTGGTATGTGTTGTGAATAGATGTTCTTCCTGTCTATGCTTAATCCTATATGTGCAACAATCTTACTGCAGTTTTACTTCCTGAAATAATAAATTCTGTTGGTTTACCTTGCTGTGTTAATTGGCTCACAGGTGAAGAGGTTGAGTGTATCACTAGAATATTTATTACAGGTACAGCTCCATTACAAGGCTATGTGACTATGAAGAATTATATTTACTTCTAATTGGCTCAATGTTCACTTTACATATTTACTGATTGGTATAGGTGTAACTTATCTTTCAGTACCAATCAGTAAACAGTGGGCAATTTTATGAAATAGTTTTTGACAAATTTGAATTCAGACTTAGATTAGCTCACATCCTTACAGCAGACGTTCAAGGCAAATTAAATTCAGCTATAGCAGATATGTTTCCGTCAGCAGAGAGTCTACAGTCTTGTAAATGAGGGAAAAGCGTAGGAGCAGGATTTGAAACTTGCTTCCCCGGTTCTCAGTCTGCAAAGTAAGGGGCCCTTTTACTAAGCTGCATAGGCATGTACGCACAGTCTACATGGAGTTACTGCCCGACTACCGCATGTCCCAGGCAGTAATTTAGTTTTTTTACGCGCATCTGCTACGTGCGCCGGAAAATAATTTTTATTTTCCTGTGCGTGGCGGAAACCAGGCAGTAATCGTCATTCTACTTGCATAGAAGATTACCACATTGTTACTGCATGAGACCTTACCACTAAATCAATGGGTGGCTGTAAGGTCTCAGACCCAAAATGGCCGCGCACCAATTTTTATTTTGCCGCATGTCCATTTTCGGCAAAAATTTTAAAAAGGCCATTTTTTACAGCCACATTGAAAATGGATCTGTGTGCGCCCAAAACACATGCCTACACTAGCGCAGCCCATTTTTCAGCACCTCTTAGTAAAAGGATGCCTATAAGAAAGGTACCTGTTTTATGAAGTCTATATAGATGCCTATAAGTGCCTTTATAAAATAAGCACCCAGAACAAACCTCAGTAGCAAACAAGTCCTCTCATACAAACAAACACCTGTTCTGAAGAATGTCTCAATTTTGCAGGTTCTCTGTGTGTGTATGTGTGTAACAGCCTGAGTGACTTGGGGTGTGTGTGTGTGTGTGTGTTGGGGGGGGGGGGTTCACAATAGGTTTGCAAGGTGGGATAAGGGTCAAATTCTAGGGAATCTTAGACAGGGGGAAAAGGGAGAGAAAATGCTGAATGCCCTTCATCTGTGGGAAACTGTTTTTCTTTTCTGGCTGTACCAATTCATTCATTCCTCAGGCTCACTACAAAGTCTACCGTCCAGGCAAGACTGTGAACAAAAATACACAAGCCAGTGCTGAGCCACAGTGTTTTAAAATGCTGGCTGCCAAGGCTAAAAACAAATCTGGATATTTAGCACTGTTATCCGGATAGTATCCAGCGCTGAATATCTACAGTGGTCAGTCTGGTACTATTCAAATAGCAACAATATTCAGCACTGATATCTGTATAGTGCCACTGAATATACTGATCTGCAGCTCTTATCCAGTTATATGGTGCTGCGAACTGGATTAATGTCTTTCAAAATCAAGTTCACAATTTCTTGCTGTCATTTCTTCAAAGTAAAAAGGCCAACTCTGTGTACGGTATACAGCGCTGCGTACGCCTTGTAGCACTATAGAAATGATAAGTAGACAGATAGAAATCATGGAGAGAGAATTCAAAATCTCCTTTCAAATCAATGTAGCGTTTCCATTCTCTTCACTGACTTCCAGACTAGCCAGTTCTTTGTCTCCTTCTCCTTTCTGGATCATCTTCTCCTGGGATTTGTAACACACAGTCCCTGTTTTCCTCCTTCTTCAGGGGCTCTGCAGAATTCAGGCCTGCTGTAGTACTTTTTTCCATTTTTCCAGGTAACTCCCATTCCAGCAACCTCTCAGTGTCGGGCCTAGGCAATGTCTTTTGGCCATGGCTGCCCATGGTCAAGACTCCTTTGCAGAATTTCTCTTTCTTGTCCCAGGCATGCCCTGGCCTAGCAACCCTTTAGTTCAGGGTTCAGGCACTCCTCCTGCCTCTCAATAAGATGGAGAAAGAAATAAAGATGCCTAACCACTTCTTGCCATGATTACATACCTGTTTGCAACACTGCAACTCCTCCCCTTCAGATGCATACCATGCTCCTCCCAGCATACAGATTCTGCAGATAAAGGGGATGGGATGACTTCTTTATGAGGAAAGGCTAAAGCAGCTAGGGCTCTTCAGCTTGGAGAAGAGACAGCTGAGAGGAGATATGATAGAGGTCTATAAAATACTGAGTAGAGTGGAATGGATGGACGTGAATCACTTGTTTTCTCTTTCCAATAATGCTAGTACTAGAGGACGCACAATGCCGCTACTAAATATTTAATTTAAACATATCGGAGAAAATATTTCTTCACTCGATGTGCAATTAAACTCTGGTATTCATTGCCAGAGAATGTTATAAAAGCAGTTAGCTTAGCAAGGTTTAAAAAAGATTTGGCTAATTTCCTAAAAGAAAAGTCCAAAAGCTATTATTAAGATGACCTTCTGAAAATCCACTGCTTATTTCTAGGACATAGAGCATAAAATATTTTTTTACTTGTGACCTGGATAGGCCACTGTTGGAAAAAGGATACTGGGCTTGATGGATCTTTGGTATATCCCAGTATGGCAATGCTCATGTCCTAGATATTCAATGCTGGATCTGGGACATGGCCTAGCATTGAATATCCAGACATAATTCAGTCCATGACTACCAGTGGCTTAAAAACTATTGACCGACATGGGCTGAATATTATCCCCATATTTTTAAAAATGCATCACAACTGTGCCCTTGCTCTGTCCAGACTACATTCTGGAAATGCCTAAGTGTAGTGTGTGTATATGTAATCGTGATCACAAGGTGTATACTTATATATGCATATTAGGTATGAGCAGCTGGAAATTTTTCAGTTTGTGTAGTTTCCCCATGTCATTTATAGGAATTTGTATTTTATCATCATGGGAGAAAGAATGCACATTCTTTCCAAAAGTATGTCTCTTTTCAAAGAGTGTGCATATTATGGTCAAATGAAAAACATAAATTAGCCAATATTCAGCCAGCAACAGTGAGCATTATTTAAAATGCTTACTGTCCCTGGATAGGTTAGACCCACATATTTAATGCTGAGCTGAGTGTGGTCACCAGCATTGAATATCAGGGCCTGATCAGATAAGAAGCAGCCTCCAGGATTTATATGGTTCAAGGCCAATATTCAGCCAGGACACACATAAGTGTCTTATGTGGGACCTGGGTGAATATCAGCCAGGACCTGCATAAGGATATATGGCCAGGTCCCGTCCCCCTTCCCTACACAATTCTGAGTCTTCCTATCACACCCCAGAACATCAACAGGCCTCCCCAAAGATCACCCCACTCCTGTAGGCCCCCCCTCCCAGGCCTACCTTTCTAATCTCTGGTGGTCTAGTGGAGAATGGGAAGGAGTGATGCTCACTCACTCATGCCCATCTCTGCTGCTTCTTCAAAATGGCTGCCACAACCTTTAGCAGCAGTTTCACAGTACTCCAGTATGGCTGATATTTAGTGCCGTATTCATATAGCTAACTGGGAAAAGTTAGGACTGTCTTTTTTACTGCCCTACATGCCCAATTAGCTATGCAGATACCAGCAGTCAATATTACTGGTTTACGCATGACTCCCAGCTCATCCCCAACTTCTCCCTTGGACTGCCCTGACACTAACTGGCAAATTCTACAGTGGTCAGTGTTAATATTTAGCTGCACTGTCTAGTTAAATGCCATTGAATAAAGGCTCCTGGGCTGCCCAGCACAACTTAACTGAACAGGATCCTCTTCTGTCTGGTAAAATTGCTTCGAATATCAAACAGTACCTGTACGTACCAATGATTTAAAATTATGGTAAATTTAGTGGCAGTGAAACAAAATGCTGATTGTGTCTAAATTGAAGGCAAGCCACCAAAAGGCTAGGGACCATTTATTGGTGGTTTTTAACTTTTCCTTCCCAGAGTGGAATACTTTGCTGTTATCACAATAGGATAAATGCCATTGCTATTAACTGACTGGATCTAAATCCCAGCCAATCAGATCACCTGATTTCAGAATTGCACTTTGTAAAATTGCATTGACAATGAGAAGAAAATCAGTACCTAATGTGCTGAGAAAAAGCAGGCACTGACAAATGAAATACATTATCAATATACTGCATGCTGTTCCATCTTCATCATCCTAATGAACAGGGCATTACATTTGCGGCTTCTTTAGCAAAGCAAAATTAAATGCAGCTTGCATGGTGCACGTTATGATGGCAAAGAAAGAAGGAGAGACAAGGCTCTCATATTACCTCTCGCCATAGGTGGTTGGTGACCCAACTGTTTGTGGAAGATAAGGTGGGGTGGGTGGGGCTAGGTCGATGTGGGGCAAATTAAAATCTTTGTGGGGTCAGCAGTAAAGGGGCAGTAGAGGCGCTTCTGAACACAGCAGGGAAGGACTCCTTCACTGTGTACCAGCTGCCCCTCCCCCCAGCACCTCTGTTTACTAATGGTATTATGCACACTGAATACACTCCAGGAATTATGTACCAAAAAATCAAAATAATTCACACCAAAATAATACAAACACTAAATAGAATAGTATTTACAGTGTTATGGAAATATTTGCAGGTACTTTCACACTGAGCTCCCAGTCAGCCCTAGCTCCCCAGTCCAGTATCTGCCCATTGGAAAGCCTAAATGGAGTCACTCTGTTGTAGAATTGCCCTCAATATTCACAGGCATCATTTCTTGCCAAAGAATCTAGTGCTGCATATCACAAGGAAATCAGAACTACCAGCATGCTTTGAGGCAGGACACAGACACATGAAAGGTCTACCAGCCACAATTCACAGAAGGGAATAAGGCAGAAAAATATATATAGAATTAAAAACTCAACATGGCCACGTTTTGGCATATCACTTACATCAGAGGGTTTAATTCAAAATGTAAATATTGATTTGTCTGTAAAACTGAAAGTTTTAATCAGTTATATTTGCATTTATTATGGGCCTGTTATTCAGTGACTGCAGCTGATGGATAAAATAAAGCAACAGCAGCTGTGTTTTACTTTATCTGTAAATTCTGTAGTTACAGCTGTTTACGTGGCTCTGAGGTATATGTGAAGGCTGCAACCAAGCCCTTTCTCTACCCATTCTCTGCCCTGTTCCACATTAGCTATTAAAAATACAAATTACCACTTGTTAAAAACTAAGGCGCCATGTTGATTGTTAGTGCAGCATTTGTAAACTAATCATTTTCAGAGAAGGGGACGTGGTAGAACTAGATGTCAAGAGTTGGGAGCAATATCAGGAAATACTTTTTCACAGAAAGGATAATGGATGCCTGGAATGTTCCCCCCCACCCCCACCTGCGGGAGGTTATGAAGACAAAAACACTTACGGAATTCAAGAATGCGTGGGATAAACACAGAGGATCACTATACAGAAAACAGATAGAATCTATTTAATGCTAAACTTAAATGACCTCATAGCTGAAATGAACTTTGTCAGCAGCTTCAGACGGAGAGAAGTTAGACCAATGCTGGGCACAGTTCTACAGTCTGGGTTCTGTAAATGTCATAAATTGATCAGGATCAAGGCTGGAATGAGCTTCAACAACAACTCCAGTAGTTGGGACATAGGACTGGTGCCAGGCAAACTTCTATGGTCTGTGTCCTAAAATTAGCAGGGAAGATAAAGACTAAGTACACCAGTACTTAATCATGAAGAAGTGGAACTTATGAAGAGTTCCAGATTCAACTCTGGCCACCTTGTTGGGGAGATTGGATGGGCCATGCAGGTCTTTATCTGCCGATGTTTACTATGTTACTATGGCGCTTATTTTCAAAGCATATGGACGTCCCATAATGCTGAAATGGCCGTTCATGTGTTTGAAACATCCAAATCCCAATTTTGCAAAGACAAGATTTGGATGTCTTATATTGCTGTGCATCCAAATAGCATGGGGTTGTACTGTGACCATGTTTTGGGTGGGTCTAGGGAAAGCCCAAAAGCAGGACTTCCAACAGCAATTACCGAAGGGGAAGAAGCATTCAAGTTTAAAAAGAAAGATGTCCTTTTATAGACCTGTTTCAGGAACAACCAGGTACAAAAGTGTGCTCTGTTAGCAGCTGTCCACTAGATGGATTAAGGCTTGATACCTCCTTAATCCCCCAGTGGTTGCTGCCTCCATCCTTCTCCCCTGAAATTGAAAGGGGATATCTGGTTTCATTAAAAGCTTCAGGTTTTATGGGCATTCGTAACAAAGCAGGCAGCAAACCTGAGTAGCAGCCTAGTGGTTAGTGTACTGGACTGTAAACCAAGGGACCCAGATTCATATCTCATTTTAACTCTTTGTTTTTTTATTATGAACTCTCCAGGAACAGAAAAATACTTACTGTGCCTAAATATATAAACCACCTGCAAGCCTCAAGGCTATTGAAGTGGTGCACATTCAGGTACAGTGGGTATTTTTCTGTACCTGGAAGGCTCACAATTACAAAATAAGAGTTGAAGTAGAATTTGATCCTGAGTCCCTTAACTTCACTGTATTAACCATAAGGCTATTCCTCTACTCTGTATGGATGTCTTTGTGGACAAAGTCTAAGAATGTTGCCATACAGATGTCCATTTCCCTTGTTTTCCCCGTTCATAAAATGACTGTTTATGCTGGACGTCTCCAGCATATGGACAACCATCTCACATATTTTCGATCAGGATATCTCAATGTATTTCCTGCTTGAAAATACATGTCAGGTGGAGTCTGCTTGGGACATTCTAAGATGGACATCTCTATTTTGACTTAGACATCCTTTCAAAAATGCTCCTCCACATTACTATATTATGAAAACACATTAATGGCCATGATAAAAGCTAACATAGCTTAAAATAGCCCTCTGAGGTTTTTTTATTCACTATTCCTGTCAAAGTGTAATGTAGAAAAACACTTACATGAGGGAAGAGTTGATCGTCCCTTTTTAGGATAGCATTTAAGGCTAAATGGACTAAAGCTACCTCCATAAGGCTTTTGGCAAATACTGCATTCAAAAACCAGCTGAAGGCTTACTTTTTGCAGCTTGCTTAGACTCAATTGATGGTCATTAATTTAATATAGAACTTTAAGTTAGTAGAAAGTGAAATAGTTTAGGGATTATCAGATACAACTATAAAGACAGTCATGTTAGCCACATTTTAATATTTAGTTATCTTGACAGAGCCATGGTTGTCTATATCGATTTCTATATAATGATTTATATGTAATTGATGTTTTTATGCATGCTTATTGTTAACTACTTAGTTTTATCAGTGGTATATAAATGACAATTAAAAAGTACAGTGTAACACCAAGTAAATAGGTTCCATTGCATAAAATGGGATATATTGGGGGGGGGGGGGGGGATTTTATAAATTGTGCACAAAGTTAGATGCAATGAAGATGTACATTAAACTAGTATTCTACAAAGGGCACTGTGCACAGAGTATTTTTTTTTTACACAATAATAGCTTAGCACAGATCCTATACCTCACTTTGTGCATAGCACTTATGCTTGCTGAAACCTGGTGTAAATGCTGGTGTGCAACTAATGGCAGTTGGGATAATAAATGACCCTATTCTATAATATTGCGCCTAATTTCTGGAAATGCTCCTGACCTCTCCATCCAATGGCTACACCCCCTTTTGAGTTCTGTGCTGTAAAATTTAGGCACATATTTTATAGAGGGGTCCTTTAACAAAGTCACAGTAAAAAGTGACCTGCAGTAGTGTGGGCATGTCTTTGAGGCATGCGCTAGGCCATTTTTTACTGCTGCTGGAAAAAAAGGCTATTATTCAATGGGCCAGGAAATGGCCTGCGCTAATATAAAAACTAGCAAGCACCTATTTACAGCCTGAGCCCTTACAACCACCCATTGACTTAGTGGTAAGGGCTCATGCGCTACCCATGCGAGAACCATGCAGTGCAAGCCAACGTGGGTGTGCTGCTGGTTACTGCCGGGTGCATCCCCCACTGTAGAAAATTATTTTCTACCGCGGGATTCAATGCTCGCCAAAATTGGAATTATTGACGGACGGACTACCCTGGTGGCAGTGCCGATTGGGCATGCACTACCTGTGCGTTAGCACACTCATGCCTTTGTAAAAGGGCTCCAGAGTATGGTGCAGGACAGTTCTATATATAAACCCAAATAAGTCAGAAACAAAAATAGTGGGAATGACCACACTGATGAACCAGGATGGCAGCAGTAAGTCCTTAAAACTGTGGATAAGCGACAAGAGCGTAGACCCAACACAGGATGTGTTTTGGCTGTAAAGCCTTCCACAGGAGTCTTTGTGATACAGTGATATACATACACACTTTTTTTTTTGATTAGCGTTACCCTGTTCGCAGTGACATTTTAAGATTGTGATCACCACGATTATCTAGCAGTTTGTGTATACGCATATCAGTACTACTACTACTACTACTACTATTTGACACTGTATCACAAAGACTCATGAGGAAGGCTTTACTGCCAAAATATGGTCTGTTTGGGTCTTGTCGCGTCTCCATAGTTTTAATAAAGGACTTGCTGTTGTCATCCTGGTTTGTCAGTGTGATCATTTCTACCCTTTTTGTTTCTCACTACGTTGTCTGTGGGTGTGGTTTGGTCCTTTGCTGTACCTAAACCTAAATGAGTGCCAATTATCACAAATTATTGATTGTTAATGGCTCATTAACTTTACGCATGGATCTAGGATCTGTGCCCAAATTTGCACACCCACTTTGGGTGACTTATTTGGAATCCAGGGGACAGTAACTAATGTGTATTAATGCATGTTAACTTTCACTAATATAGTAGTGTACTTTAGTAAATGTAGCCTTTAGACAGTTGCAGGATATCCTGAGGGGAACACATATGTACAAAAAGACCCATTTTCTTCATTTTTCCTAATTTAGATTCAGTGCAGAAGAGGTTTGAATGTGTCGCTTATGTGATTGCTTTGGAGATTTAAACTTCTTGGATAATCTCTAGCAGTGGAAAAAAAGAAAAAAAAAAAGATAAAAGAAAAGAATACTGAGTAAGATAAGATTTCTCATGTTTTAAAAGAAAAACTGTTTCAAGAGAGAAAAGATATTAGTGTACTTAACTTTAAACTGTAACTTGTAGAGTTGGATAACTTTCACAGAAAATTGATGAAAAGATTATAGTACAAAGAAAATGTGTTTTTTCTTACAAGACCAATTTTTCTAAATGTAAATGGGAAAATAGACCTGTTAAGCAATATTAATTAAGGTGGTGACGCTGCCTGATTACTGCTGGGTAACCTTCTGCAGAAATATTTTTAAAATATTTTCACTAGCGCTGGCGTATGCGGGGGGTGGAACTATCAGTGGTAGTACCGAGTTGCCATGCGGCAACCCTTTAGTTAAAGGGCCCCTTAATACATTTTAATTAACATGTCAGTGATTCTCCCTAACTTAGGGGTCCTTTTACTAAACTGCAGAAAAAAGTGTCTGTAGCGCACCCTTACCTGAGTCTTTCCTGCACCCTAAGGCCATTTCTACCACAGCAGTAAAATGGCCAGTTTTCTATTTTTGGAATTAATGGTCATGCACTAATGTTTCCATTAGTGCATTGACATTAATAGAAATTAGCGAATGAGCACTTACCACCATCCATTTTGTACACAGTAAGAGCTCACTGCTAATGCTATGCTAATCAGTTAGCACATGGTAATATAGATACGCTAACTGACTAGCACAGAAATGCCCATTCTTTGCCCCCCAGACATGCCCGCTACAGAAAAATATTTTTAGGGCTCCTTTTACTAAGCGGCGGTAAGCCCAACGCGGGCTTACCACTTGCTATTTAGGAAGTACCACCGGTCTATCGCAGCAGCCCGGCGGTACTTCCAACCGTTACCACGCTGTAATTTCTGGTGCTACGCAAATTTGTAGCATCGGATACTACATGGCGGTAATCGGGCAGTGCCGCGTGCTGCCTGGTTACCATCAGGTTAGCACGGGAGCCCTTACTGCTACCTCAATGGGTGGCGGTAAGGGCTCCCCCCCAAAAAAAATGGCCACGTGGCAAGCGCTTTACTTGCCGCCCGGCCATTTCTTGAAGGAAAGCGAGACCGGCCCTTTTACCAGCTGCGGTAAGAGGGCCCCCTTTTGCCGCAGCTTGGTAAAAGGGGGACTTAGTGCATGGGTAGCACGCGCAGATTAGGAACTTACCACAGGATGCCTCAGTGTGTCCCGCATTAACCTCTTTTACATTAAGCTGCGGTAAATGTACACCACACTGTCTCATTCTCTCATCCCAACACAGCGCAGATAACCCCACAATTATCAACACCCCAGATTACACCCTCCCTATCTCACACAGCCTGAAAATCCTCGGCATTACAATGGACCACAACTTAACACTAGAGAGCCAAGAAACATCCACAACAAAGAAAATGTTCCACTCAATGTGGAAACTCAAACGCGTGAAACAATTCTTCCCGAGGGGAACATTTTGCAGCCTCATACAATCAATGGTACTAAGCCATGTAGACTACTGCAATTGAATTCATGCGGGATGCAAAGAACAAACATTAAAGAAACTTCAGACTGCTCAAAACATGACAGCTAGGCTTCTCTTTGGAAAAACGCAATTTGAAAGTGCAAAACCCCTTCGCAAAAAACTACACTGGCTCCCAATCAAAGAACGCATTGTTTTAAAAATCTGCATTCTGGTTCACAAATTATCTACGGTGAAGCTCTGGGATACATGACAGACTTGATCGACCTACCAACTAGAAACACATCCGAATCAACACGAACGTACCTAAATCTGCACTACCCAAGCTGCAAAGGACTCAAATACAAATCAACTTACGCGTCCAGTTTTTCCGAAATAAGCACACAAATGTGGAACGCATTACCAAAAGCCTTGAAAACTACGAACAACCACCTAAACTTCCAGAAAACACTAAAAACTAACCTGTTTAAAAAGGCATACCCTACCGATCCAACATAAATGCCTGATCTCTGTAACACAACAAAACTAAAGAACGTAATGGACATAACACAACTCTTCCGTTGTACAATTCCCTAGTGTGGCTGTGCCATATGAATTTTATCTTACCACAACATCACTCTGTATTTGTTTACACCGGAGTCTGTAACGCCTCTCCGGTACTATGTAAGTCACATTGAGCCTACAAATAGGTGGGAAAATGTGGGATATAAATGTAACAAATAAATAAATTTTCATCAGCAGGGCCTGCACAAGGGTATATGATGTTCTAGGTAAACCTTCAGTCTTGTGCTTCCTCCCCTGGGTGGCTCAAAGCTCTAACCCCCAGTAGTCCAATATCTTCCGTTCCCTACTCCACCTCCCCATAGTCCAGCATCTCACTTCCCCTCCCTATCTCCTACAGGTGGCCAGCATACCCCTTCCCCTCCCTACCCTCCCTCCCAAGTGACCAGCATTCCCCTTCCTACCTCCATTCAGCATCGTCCCCTTCCTTACCTCTCTAGCATCTCCCTCCTTCTTCCCTGCCCTTGCTACAACCACTGCTACTGCTGCCCTACCTTCCAGGACCTGGGCCAAAAGTAGAAAACAGACTCAGAACTGTTGTGAGGCCCACAAATAAGTGCTGTCATGTCCTGCTCCTTTTGAACACATGAGTTCCTAATGGAGGGAAGGCAGGATGTGGCAGTGCTTGAGCATGGAGCTCTGTTTAATGGCTCCATACCAGTGCTGAGTCTGATTTCTACCTTAGCCCAGATCCAAGAAGAGGTAGGGCAGCCACGATGGGCAGGAAAGGGAACATTCTGACACAGGATGAGGGATCGGGAAAGGGAGAGGAGAAGCAGTTCTCCATTCGCTAAATGCTGCTGCTTTAAGCAGATACTTTGTCCTGTTTATCAGCAGCTTCTGTAGTTTTTTCTCTTCAACAGATAAAAGCAAGATAAGACAAAAGTGAAACCCACACTCACAGCAAGTCTAATTCTTTATAACTAACATCAGTATAACTTAAAAGCACAAATCACTTAAATATCCCTTTAATGCTTATTAAAGTAGATACTGTAGCACCAACTAATATAGAGGATATAGACAAAGGTTAATTACAGGCTGAGGTTAAGATCACATACACCAAGTCCTCATGGTCACAGGTTTGAGATCAGGGTCCCACCTTGATTTTCCTCTTTGCACTTCAAAATCTTTGGATAAGTTAAACATTTCATTGCTAATGTAAGCGGAAAGGTGGCTCAAAGCAGCAAGCTGAGAACCAGGGGAGGCAGCTTCAAATCCTAATGTAGCTCCAAGTGCTTTCCCTCTATTGTCACAGGTATAAACTTACCCCCCCTGTTTACTAAGCTGCGCTAGTGGCTGCCGTGCGCTAATGCCGACACAGCCCATTCACTTTCAATGGGCTGTTTTGGCATTGCTGTATGGCTTACTACACCGGGGTGGGGGGTGGGGGGGTTAGTTTGTAAGCTCTCCAGGGACAGAAAAAATACCTATGCTAAATAAATTATGTTTTACCATTGTAACAAAGCTGCTAAAGGGAAACATACATATAACTGGTGACCCTAAAAAAGAGCTGACTTTGCAAAAGAGCACGTGCTGCGCAAATAAAATGTTCATTTCATTTTTCATTGTATTTCATTTTTATTTTGGATAATTCCATTTATTAAAATGAAATTATCATCAATGTGAAAACAAAGAAACAAAAGAAAATAAAGTGCCATTACCACAACCACCAACATTGATATCACCATAGTACTACAATTTAGAAATTGAATCCTCCCTCCTCACGGCCATCTGTTGTCTCCCACAATCCTCATAACTATCATTAATTCCATTCCTGGGATCTCCATAATTGCAAAAGAGCAGAAGTCAAGATTTTCTTGATATACCACGGCATCGGAATTACCACCTGTGTAGTTCACAATATAAAAACAGATTAGATGAAAAAAAAAGAGTAAGAATTAGGAGAGGTGAAATTGTAAAGCTTTGATAGGGGGGAAAAAGTCACTTAAATAAAAGACTTTCATTTTCTTGTTCTGGGTGCAGATCCAGATCTCACGTACATTGCCGCATAATTTGCTAAAGAAAATGGTAATTATCCGCAATGAGACTTTTTCTAAAAAAAAAAAAAAAAAAAAAAAGAATAAGTCTTTATCTAGCTTATTTTCGAAAGGGAAGGAAGCCCATCTTCCGACACAAATCGGGAGATGGGCGTCCTTCTCCCGAGGCCTGCCAAATCGGCATAATCGAAAGCTGATTTTTTTGCGTCCTCAACTGCTTTCCATTGCGGGGATGACCAAAGTTCACGGGGGGGCGTGTCGGCAGTGTACCGAAGGTGGAACGGGGGAGCGGTTAAGAGATGGGCGTCCTCGGCCGATAATGGAAAAAAGAAGGGCGTCCCTCACGAGCATTTGGTTGACTTTAGTTGGTCCCTTATTTTTCACGACCAAGCCTCGAAAAGGCGCCCGAACTGACCAGATGACCACCGGAGGGAATCGGGGATGACCTCCCCTTACTCCCCCAGTGGTCACCAACCTCCTCCCACCCTAAAGAAAATTCAAAAACATTTTTCCAGCCTCTATGCCAGCCTCAAATGTTATACCCAGCTCCATCACAGCAGTATGCAGTTCCCTGAAGCAGTTTTTAGAGGGTGCAGTGCACTTCAGGCAGGTGGACCCAGGCCCATCCCCCCACCTGTTACACTTGTGGTGGTAAATGTGAGCCCTCCAAAACGCACCCGAAACCTACTGTACCCACATGTAGGTGCCCTAAGGGCTATGGTAGTGGTGTACAGTTGTGGGGGTTGGGGGGCTCAGCACACAAGGTAAGGGAGCTATACACCTGGGAGCAATATTTTAAGTCCACTGCAGTGCCCCCTAGGGTCCCCGCTTGGTGTCCTGGCATGTGAGGAGGGCCAGTGCACTACAAATGCTGGCTCTTCCCACGACCAAACGGCTTGGATTTGGTCATTTCTGAGATGGGCGTCCTCGGTTTCCATTATGGCCGAAAATCGGGGACGACCATCTCTAAGGTTGACCTAAATGTTTAGATTTGGGTGTCCCTGACCGTATTATCGAAACGAAAGATGGACGTCCATCTTGTTTCGATGATACAGGTTTCTCCGCCCCTTCGCCAGAACGTCCTTAGAGATGGACGCCCTTAGAGATGGGTGTCCCCATTTGATTATACCCCTCTAAATGTCTCAAATGATGACTCAAGGCACAAATAATTTGGCAAGTTCTACAATGAAGGTGCAGTAACACTGAAAATTGCAGACTGAAGATTGTCAAAACAAATCTGACGAAACAATGGGATTAACAGTAACTTTTGCTGCATTGACCCAAATGTACGAGATAAGATGGTACAATCAAGCATGACAAAAATGGAGGTACATCAAAGATATGAATTGTATGGGCAAGTATTAGAAATTGAAGTGGAATTTGGGAGGATATGGATAACAAGTGCTCTGATTTAAGCAATTGAATGATATAACCCCATCGTTTAACCACTGACATCAATTTAAGAGCAATATTTTATATGAGTTACTATCTCTATATCAATTTAATGGAAACCCTGATATAGAGCATTACAGTAGTCCAGAGATTCTAATACAAGGGCATGAAACAAGGCGCGAAGGGCTGATGAATCAAAGAGAAATCAAACAGAATGAATCTTTTTAATCTCATAGAAACACCTTTAGACTACTGATAAAATATGAAGCCTAAATGATAATCAATAATAATTACTAGAATCTTCAATGAGTGGACAATTTGGACTTACATGTCTGCCATTAAAACATGGTCTTGTAATAGGAATTCTGGTTTCCATGAGAATATCAGTACCCTTATCAGGATTAAGTTATAGTTTCTGGGAACTTGGCCAGTTTGCTACAGTGTCAAGTTTCTTATTCAGTGTTGAGACAGCATCAGGCAAAAAAAAGAGTCAATAGAACATAAAAAACTTAAAATCATCACCATAGATATAGGTGGTAAGCTCTGAAGACTATATTAGTATTGCTAGGGGTGTGAAAAAAATATTGAATAATGCGGGTTGCAACTACAAGTTTTTTTTTTATTTACATTTGTACCCCGTGCTTTCCCACTCATGGCAGGCTCAATGCGGTGGGCAATGGAGGGTTAAGTGACTTGCCCAGAGTCACAAGGAGCTGCCTGTGCCGTGAATCGAACTCAGTTATGGAAAAAGATGGAGAGTTGGCATTGTTCAACAATGCTTTGTTTCATCTGCCTGTTAAATAAGAGTTAAGATAAGTATGGACTGTCCCTGATATGCCTGTTTCATGTAGCCTATTAAGTAGCATGCCATGTTCCACTAAATCAAAGGCAAATTAAGGTGACATCTGTAAGGGTCATTTCTGTGCAGTGTTTTTTCTGGAACTCAGTTTGACATGGGTGAAGAGTGTGAGCTTGAACGAGACAATGTGAAAGTTATTTCAACACAACATTTTCTGCTATTTTGGACACAAAAGATAGACTGGCAAGTGATTGATAGTTTGCAACATCTGACAGGTCTTTCTAAATGTCTTTATTCTTATAAGCAGATTTCAAAACTGCCTAGTTCTAAGGAAGAGACCAGTAAATTATGAAGATGATGTGTCATACTTCTTAATTAAAATCAAAGGGATGGAGTTATGTGATGCAATAGTAAACTTAATTGCATTTGTAGGTCTAATAAGGTCGGAGTATTACATGAAGAGAAAGAACTACAAGGGATCTGATAGTTAGAATGTGGTCTATTTACTTGTGAGTAGAGAGAAGATGAAAAAGAGCACTGAAGTTTATGTATCTTCAAAATAAAGAACCAAATCAGTGGCTGAGGGAGAATTAACATTGACTGATGGTACAGGAGGGTCAGTGATAGATTTCAGGATATGGAAGCGTTTGGCAGAGTCACTCTCTCTCTCATTGCTAACTTCTGTGCTGGCTAACACCATTTTCAAGATAGTAGGTGATGAGGCAAGAATGCTTTTAAACATTCAAAGCCCCACAGTGCAGATGTGCAAGCTTTTTTCTAGTAAATATATCAGGACTTGATCTGGCAATCTTAGAACTGAAGGCTGGGAACATACATGAGGTACCAAAAACAAGGAGAAGTCAAGAAACAAGAAACATTTGCACTGTACTTGCTAAGAAGGTAGACCTTTCCTCCATTAGTTCAGTAGTCTGAAAATAGCAGAGGCTATGCTTTGTCTCCACCGCACATTCCTGGATTAAATTCCTCTGAAACCTTTTCTTCTGGCCTTCTTCCCACCCTGTTTCAGCTTCCCTGACTCCTGTACTCTTGCAAGGAAAAGAGAAGGGTAAGGGGAGACAAAGTACGCATGAAGGTGTGTTCAGATTTCTTTCTCCACTACACAGCGCTTCTGTATGCTTTCTGCCTGTGTCTTGGTTTGTGTTCCTCTTGCCCTTTGGTGGCCAGAACCGGTGGCTGCCATAGACTTTCAAGACTTTCTTTCTGGTCCGGTCCGGTCCAGATATTCCAGCCCTCCAGACTTGGTTTGAAGTTTGGCAGCTAGCCTCACCTGTAGCTGCCTCATGATTCCTGCAGCTAAGTTCAGCTGCTGATGGGTTTATTACCACCTGGAAACCTTCTGAGTTGGCCTTTGCATCGTCTAAGGTCCCTGGTTTGTTGGTGCTTTGTTGCATTTCTGCCTAGTCTGGTTTCTTGTTTAGGTCTTTGTTTCTAGTTATCTGTGTGTAGTTTAGCTTAGGTTTATTTGTTTACTTCCCTAGTCTTGTTTCTGGTCTGTATTCCTTGTCTAGTTTCTATTTGTCTGTCTCTTGCTTAGTGGCTGCTCTGCAGCTTTCAGTATTGTCTCTTGTCTGTCAGTATTTGTACCCTGTTTCAGTGGCTGCGTGGCAGCTTTCAGTTCCTGTCCTTTAGCTTGTCCATTTCCTGCTTTGTGTAGTATTGTCTGTCTGTGAGTCCTAGCCCAGTTTCCTGCCTTGCTGCCCATGTATATTCCTTTCCCATCTGACCCTCAGTCCCTGTTCACCTAGTTGGTATCCAGTGCCTGCCCTGTCCGGTAAGTCCTGCTGGCCACCTGCACTCAGGGGCTCAACTCCTGGGGAAGGGTCAAGCGCAGGTGAAGTCTAGCTGTTTCTGTCAGAGTTCTGCCTTGTCTCTGGTGTGGGGTGGTTTTGCCTGCCATTGCTGCTCCACGGTAGTGGCCCAAGGGCTCATGAACCTAGTTTCTGCTTTGAAAACCTGACATTATGACTAATCTCGTACGTCACTAAGAACGTAACTATGCCAAATGTCCTGACCTGCCCTAACCCATCTACTAATTTGTAACCCCACCCTAAACCATCTACTAATTTGTAACCCCGATCCCAATGTCTGTAAGCCACATTGAACCAAAACTTGTTTTTGAATAACTGTGGGAGATAAGACTGTATATATAAAGTATTTCAAATCCAATCCGCCTTTCAAACCAGATTCACCTGGTTGGGGTTCACCACCTAATTTTCCCACATCTCTCTCTATCTCTCCTTCAAGAATACAATATTGATCTTATCAATGTTCACTATTTTCTCTGTCAGCTGCACTATGTGAAAAAGGATTATTTTGCTAATTCTGCTGGTTTAAATTGCAGTAACACCTCTCATTTGGGCCAGACAGCATAGGAAGAAGTGAGTAAACACAGTGAGGCCTTGGAGTGGGCTGTAAACAGGTGTCAAGAGACTGATGAGCTGTGTGGGAACCCAAGTAAGATTTAGACAATGTTATCTGAGTGGAGCATTCCCAGTTAATTTCCTGTTATACCTAAAAGCACTGTGGTAACAGCTTGCTCAGCACTTACCCTGCAGCACTATTAAAAGCCTGCAGCACTGAACAGATCTATAGCAGAACCCAGCTAGCTGCAGAAAGTAGGGAGAGCTATGGTGTGCTTGCTGAAGGCTATCTGGCATCCTGTGAAAAAATGATATTGATCCCTTTTTTTCTCCACTTGCCCCCACCTCACCTCATCTGTCTCCCTCACCCTCTCCCACTCTCTCTTTCTTTCTTTCTTTCTCTCACTCTTTGCCACCTGTGTTTCCTTTACCTGTCCTCAGCCTCTCTTCCTCTCCCTCTAACCCCATTTTCTGTCTCTCTTTTCCCCCCCTCCTGTGACCAGAAGGGGTGATTCTATAACTGAGGCACTCACATTTACCTGTGTATTATGGACTAGATTCTATATATGGGGCCAAAAAAATTGGCATGGAAAAAAACCACACTTGGCATTATTCTATAACCCAAGCTTAATGTTATGCACGGTTTATAGAATACGTGTAGTGCCCAAACCTGCAACTAAATTTAAGCATGACCATTTTTTGCCAACTAAAACTTGGTGTAAATGTCCGTGCCTATCTTAGGTGCAGATCAGGCATATTCTGTAACAGTATGTGTAGTTTCTAGGAACATCCATGACCCACCTATGCCCCTCCCATAGCCACACCCCCTTTTGAGAACCGCACATTAGAATTTACATGCACCACTTTACAGAATACACTTAGAAAATTGCACATCTAAATTCTAATTAGTGCCATTTAGTGCCAATAATTGCTCATTATTGGCCAATTATCAGTGCCAATTGGCTTGTTAAAGAATTAAGTTGTGCATACAATTTGTCCGCACTGCCAAATCTGCATGTGCAACTTTAGTCGCTATATATAGAATCTGGGGAAATGTGCATAAATATTTAGAATATCAGCTATTACGTGCATTTGTGCGCACTTACATACATAAAAGCTAATATGATGCCTAAGCGCTATTCTGCAAATGCTCGCTAAAGTTAAGTAGGGTGTATTTGCAAGGGGGCATACATAGGGACAAAGCATGGACAGGACATGTAACTTACTTAAAGTTGTCCCTGCCACACTTAGGTGCAAATACAGTGCAATCCACTTAAGTGCAAGGGTCTGGGACCAAAGAAATACATGCAGTTAACCGGAGCGTGCACTTAACCGTTGTGATCCAAAGAAGCTTGACATCTGATAAACATATGTACAGTACTGTTTATTATACGTACAGTATACAGTCTCCATTAACTGACGTTATACAGTCTCCGTTAACTCACATTAGGCTTACTTGAAGTAATCAATCATAGTCCTCTGTACACTCTTGTGTCTGTGAGTTCCACAGACTACGTCTGCCAGACGGTAAAAACTGTCAAAGCACTGACATCCAGTGGCCTCCAGATAGGCCCGCACGGTGTTGAGACTCTCCAGCGCTCTTACAAAAGTGACAGGAGGTTGTTGAATTTCGTCAGCATGTGCCTTGCTGCTCATTTCATCATCTGTTTCATCATCAGCCGTTACCTGCATGTAGGTGCATATCTGGACATCAGTGCTGTTGTCAGCTGTTTGTAGATCATAATCAACAGCTACATAGTGATGAAACTCCTCTTCAGTAACACCGGCTGGGATGTCAATAGCCTGTTCATCTGATGCGTTTTTAACAGCTGCATCTGTTTCGTCCCTCTCCACATCCTTAACAAAGCTTGCCCTGCTTGTAGCAGTTCACAATGGTTGCCTGTGTAACATGATTCCAGGCTTCTTTCTGCATATGTAGGGAATCCAACAGTGATAGATTACAAGCCAGTTCAACAGCATGTTTATCCTTGTCAGTCTGGTCATCCATAACGCTCATCAGACGACATAGCACAAGAGCCCGATAATGTTGTTTGAAATTAGCTATTATGCCCTGATCCATAGATTGGATCAGAGAGGTAGTGTTTGGTGGCAGGAAGACCACCTTGATGTTAGACAGCCTGACATCACTGTGTGCAGCACAATTATCACAAAGCAACAAAATCCGACGCTTTTGTGCCCGCATTCTAGTCATTCTAGCCACTGCTTCCAAATTTTCCCAGTCATCCATGAATTTGTGGTAGGAAGAACTGAAACAACCCAATTTTCAGCACCAAAGTCATCAGCGTCTTGTTTTTCACCATGCTGTTTCTTGAATTTTATGTTGTTCCACTCCTTTCATCTTTCCAACCATCCAACAGCGGCTTTGAATTCAGTTAGTCCAAGACTTTCAGCTAGCTGATTAGCTTTCTCCATAAGCAGTGGACCACTGACAGGAAACTGTCTGCTCCTGACTTGAGAAAAACACCGAAGAAGAGCATCTTGTACCTCTTCAGCTTTTCCGCCCGTTTGTTTCCTGTGCGGATTTGTATTGTTTTGCCAGTCTTCCAGAAGCTGATCTTTCTGCTTCAAGATACGTGAAATTTGACAGGGTTTGATACATATTCTTTATTTATTTGTAGCATTTGTATCCCACATTTTCCCACCAATTTGCAGGCTCAATGTAGCTTACATTTGCCGTAATGGCGGTTGCCATTACCAGATAGCAAAATTACAAAAGGCATTGCATTAAGGTGCATACATACATGGTAAAGAAGAATACGATATGGTAATGCATATTGGTTCCTAAGTGATAGATTGGATTGTAACATACATTAGGTCATCGACTATAGGGAGATCATATTTGGCACAGGATTACAGTGGTAGTGCTTGATCATTAATAGCAAAAAGGTTAATCAGTCAAGTGATTAGAGTTCAGTTTTTCTGGTTCCTATGCAGTCTTATTGTTTAGTGTTGAAGATGGATATTATTGGTATGCCTTCTTGAACAAATCAGTTTTCAATAGCCTTCGGAAGATAGTTAGGTCTTGTGTTGTTTTTATGGCCTTCGGTAGTGCGTTCCATAATTGCGTGCAAATGTAGGAGAAACTGGTTGCATATGTGGATTTATATTTTAACAATTTACAGTCGGGGTAGTGGAGATTGAGGAATGAGCGTGCTGATCTTTTTGCGTTCCTAGTAGGCAAGTCTATAAGGTCTGACATATAGGCCGGTGCTTCCCCGTGAATGATTTTGTGAGCCAGGGTGCAGACTTTAAACGCAATTCGTTCTTTTAGTGGGAGCCAGTGCAATAGATGCTTGACTTTGTTTGTTTTCTAATTTTTTAAGAACAGGTCATAGGCGTGGGACCAACTTAAGTTACATGCACTGCATGGTATACTTAGGTGCACCAACTTATGCCACCCATACACCTGGTATAAGTGATCACACCTAAATGTAGGTTGTGTCAGTGAAAACTTTGCACCAGTATTCTACAATTGAATCTTGGCACTAAGAAGCCTTATAGAATTGGCACTTGGCACACAGCATCAAAGCACCTAACTTTGGATACCCCCAAAGCGCTTAGGTGATTATTTTAGAAGTCCTATCCATTATATGGCCACGGATATGCTGGAATACCCATGTTCATATTGCATCCATGATGAAAGTGCCATGTTAGAAATGACAGGCTGTGAACATCAATCCTCTGTTGACATGGAAAGGGTGATGTTTAGGAAAGAGGTATGCTAGGGGCATGGCCTGGATGGCATTGCATTATGGACATGAGAGTTTACATGTAGTACTGTCTATGTGCAGATCAAGAGATGCAAACATTGATATCTACACCTGCATTTTGGACCAATTGGTATGCAGTTGATTCATGAGGATCAAGAGTGAGCGGTTTATGTGATAGGTGCCCTGTCCACCCTGGTCTGTATATTCACAGCTGCCCCCCCCCCCCACATATATATACACACACACTGTCCAGAATTGTTTCTGAGCTGCCTATGGGACCCCACCCTCTCCTGTTCTCCCATGCACATCTCTCTCCTGCTGCCCCTCCCAATAATCCTGTTCCAACATCAACCCCATCTGTGAGGCCACCCTGACCCAGTGTCTGCTTGTCTACCTGTGTTATGTTGTCTAAGAGCCTCCCCATTCCCACCAGTCCTCTGTGTTGCTGTGTTTTATGCTGGTGGTGGTGGTGTGTGTGTGTGTGTGTGTGTGGCATTAAGTGCTGGTGGTATACAAAGACTTGATTCTGGGATGATAGTGGTACTGATTCAGGAATATCTTTGTGGCTGAGATAACTGGGGTGCTGGTGGCAGGAGTGTTTTGCTTCTAGGAGTGGGATAAGGGCTGGGACACCTGGGGTGGCAGTGCAGTGGAATCTGTATACAGAAATATTTGGGGTAGCAACAGAAGGACAAGCTAGTTATGGAGGCAGGGCAAGTCAAAGTGACAATTCTGCAAATCATGCCCACCCTACATTACCCTCCCCTTTTAAAATGATCAATTTAACACATCAGAGTCTTCTAGTTTCAGCTACCAAGTAAAAGTGCCATTATAACTGATAGCATCATTCAATAAATTCTTCTGTGTGGGTGTGATATTTGGATTCTCTACAGCATTGGACAAATTCGCAATATAAACTCTATCATATAGGCTCAGACTCCTTACAAAATGATACTAAACTCTGCAAAAAGACATTCAAAACTTACAAAGCAAACTTACCAAACCATAATAGCCCTAACCCACCTATGAAAAGACAGTGATATAAATATTACATTGGACCCTAGAGCACCGATATGCCTACTACTGGGAAAGTAGAACAAGATGTAATGTTAGATTCCTACACAGACACTACATATTAACAGAATCCTTTACCTTAGTAGTATATAGAATAAACCCTAATACTCTTGATGATTTTTCAAAAGCCAAATTCTCTCCAGTTTTAAGCTTCAAATTTTGTGGAATTCTATTCAATGAATTATCGAAATATAGTAACTTAGTTTTAGCTATATCTAACATTAATAAATTTGAGGAAGTGTTTATGAGTTCTGAAAATGCAGTCTCAAATAGCAGTCTCAAAATTCAATATTTCACTAGATAATAGTAACAAAATAAAAATATCATCCACATAGGAAGCTGTATAAAACAATGAAGAACTTAAAAAAATTCCTAATGAATTCATAAAAACATTAAACAATAAGGGTGAAATAAGGGAGCCCTGAGGCACAGAATTCCATGATTTAGACAGCTTCCCATTCTTTCAAACACTGTATTGTCTGTTTTCAAGGAAACCCTTAAAACAATCCAAAACAGTGCCAGTCAGGCCCAAATCACTCAACCTATTTAGCAATAGCAGATGATCAATAGTATCAAAAGCGCCTGAAATGTCAAATTGTAATAGAACTTGAGGGGATATTTTGACTAAGCAAGTTCTTAACCTTAGTAACCAAAGTTACTAGTAAATCCTCAGTACTATGACTTGCTCTAAATCCAAATTGAGACTCATGAAGACAATGATGTAAATCTAAATAGGACAGCAATTGTTTTGCAGCTAAAGATTCTATTAACTTAACAAACCAAAGGATACTGGCAACTGGTCGAAAATTAGCTGTTATTGTCAAATCAGCATTATCAGATTTGGAAACTGGAGTGAAAACTATGCTACCAAGATCCTGAGGAAATTTTCCTTCTTTAAATAATACATTTACAAACTGTGTTATCCAAGTTATTATTTGGGTGGGGGGGGGGGGGGGGGGGGGGGGGGGGCTGTTCTTAGCAAATGTGAAGGGCTGTGATCAAGCATATAAAACACCAGCTAAAATAGGTTCTACCTCTGCTCACCCTTAATCCCAGTATTTCTCTCTCTCTCTCCCCACCAATGGGTCCAGTATCTTCTCTCTCTTTTCTCAACCTCCTCAACCAAGCTTGCTTTTGAAATTGAATGATGTTTTTCAATGTTGAAATCGTGGATGTTGTTCCTTTCAGAATGATTTACAGCCAAGCATGTTATTAGGAGATAGATGTTAATCTATGAAATTTTTCAAGATGTCCTTTACATTTTTATAACTTCAGTGTTCACACTCATGAACTCATCCATACTTTCCATGTTTATTTTTAAGAGGATCAAATGAGAGAAATTTTGGTCCCTACTAACATGTATGTGAACCCCAAAATGTTGATAATTGACATCCAATATATACAAATCTGAAAGAATAAAATGTCATGCTGTGCTGTAATAATGGCAACATGTACCCCAAAGATGTTTCTACCTGCAACTACATCAGAACATAAGAACATGAGAATAGCCATACTGGGTGTCCATCTAGACCAGTATCCTGCTTCCAACAGTGACCAATCCAGGTCACAAGTACCTGGCAGAAACCCAAACAACAGTAGCATAAATCAATTGCTTGCTTCTGGAGTGCTAACTCAACTTTAAAAATATATATATTTCACAATTAAATACCTTTCCATTTATTAAACTGTCACTCAAATAAATTCACAAATTAAGCTATAAAACTAATACCACTTAACATAAGCCACTTGCGTGGATACAGTGCTGAAAGTTGGAAAGCCCTGATTCTTTCATACTTCTCTGATTCTTTTTCATTTTACACTGTGGGAGTATGTGTGTTTCCCCTCTTTTTTTCTCAGAAACTCAAACAGTAGCAACATTCCGGAATCTCAAACAAGATTCCAGAACCCCAAATAGTAGCAACATTCCATGCTACCAATCCCAGGGCAAACAGTGGCTTCCCCCATGTCTCTCTCAATAGTAGACTACATGCAGGTTATACCTCTCTATGCCTTTGTTTAGGATTGTGCCTGCCATTCCATACAGGCGACACACCTCTGGGCCTTTTTTGAAGTATGAAAGTCATTTAAGTATGGCTTTTATTCAATCCTCTTGCTATATAGGATCCTCTGTGTTTATTCTATGCCGTTTTGAATTCTGTCACTGTTATTGTCCCTACCACCTCCACTGGGAGGGCATTCCAGACATCCACCACCCTTTCTGTGAAACAAATATTTCCTGATGTTGCTTTTAAGTTTGCCTCCTTGCAGCTTCACTTCATCTTCTCTAGTTCCATAGCTTCCCTGTCTTTGAAAATGAATTGTTTGTTCATTAACACCTTTAATATTTAAACATCTGTATCATATTTCCCTTGTCCCTCCTTTCTTCTTCTCATAAGTCTCCTTGTGGAAACCCCAAATCATTTTTGTCACCTTCCTTTGAACTACTCTTATATACATGATTTTTCCTCAGAGTCCCAGAGGTGCTCTATAACTCTATAAAGCATTGTTCCTTTTCTGCTAAGTATGATTAATATAAGCTTAACCCTGGGCTCTCTCTCTCTTTCTCTCTCTCTCTGCTATTTGAAAACAGAGTAGTGTTCAGTCACCTAAAAAAGAAAAAAAAACTAAGGGGTTATTTTAGTAAGGTGCGCTGAAAAATGGCCTGCGGTAGTGTAGGCGCATGTTTTGGGGGCGCACAGATTCATCTTTCAGCGCGCCTGCAAAAAATGCCTTTTTTTCCGAAAATGGACATGTGGCAAAATAAAAATTATCGATTGCCCATTTTGGGTCTGAGACCTAACCGCCAGTCATTGACTTAGCGCTAAGGTCTCACATGTTAACCGGGCGGTAATGACCTACGTGCGCCAAATGCCACTTGGCACGCGTAGCAGACACACACCAGAAAATAAAAATTATTTTTTGGACATGTGTATTGGACGCGTGCCAAAAATGAAATTACCGCAAGAGCCACGCGGTAGCCGGGCGGTAACTCCAAATTGGCATGCGTTGGGCACGTGTAGACACTTACACTGCTTAGTAAAAGGGCCCCTAAGGGAGTAATATTCAGCCTCAGAAATTATGCCTGAATATTCAATGTCGGACCATATCCGGGTAGTAACATTAAATATCTGGGCACGTGCGGCTGGCCGGCACGTAACCAGAAAAATGCTGATAATTAACCCTTAAAGTTAAACTGCCAAAGATTGGACTACTACTTATGCAGTCCTATTTAGCTGCTCCCAGACCACCAATACAATAGCTGATTTCAACTTTAGTGGTTAGATGGGATATTCGATGGTAAGTGCTGCACACCTTTTTCAGTAGTAATTCAAAGTGAACTACATTGAGGTACAGAGGGTATTTTCCTATCAGGCTCACAATCTAATTTTGTACCTGAGGCAATGGAAGGTGACTTGCCCAAGTTCACAAGGGTCCCAGAAAACAGCAAGGCAAACGATGTACAAAATCCAATGTGGAAAATGAGCAAGCAGATCTGTATATTATCCAAAATATTTTATTGAAGATACCGTATTTAAGACAGTTGCCCAACACAGGCCATGTTAGGGGCTAGTCTGTATCTCTACGAATAAGAACAATTGCAAATTTCATATCAGGACAAGGAAAAAGGAAATGCAAAAAAACCAGCACAAACAGCGTGTCCTGTTGTGTTTCCAAATCACCAGCAAGTAGTCTGCTTGCTCATTTTCCAAGCTCACAAGGAGCAGCAGTGGGATTTGAATCGGGCACCTATGGATGTCAAGCCTAGTGCTCTAACCTCTAGGGTACTCCTCCACTCCTAAATATTCTCTAAGGGTCCACTCAGTACCAGTTAAATGTACATTGGCTTCATCAACCCAATTAAATGGCTTTGAATATCTACCTGTAAACTCTTCTGATGACCAATTTTCAGCCTATTTCAAATTTAACTTTTAGTTCTAAAGCTGCAGAGTATCCAGTCTTAATTAGTTAAATTTCTCAAGGATACAAATACATTTTATTAGTTCCTGGCAGGATTTAGGGAAGGGTACAACACAAAGACATTGTTTAATGGAATATGTTATCATCTACATCAGCGATTCCCAAATTTGTCCTGGAGGAACCCCAGACAGTCAGGTTTTCAGCTTTTCCACAATGAATAATTCATGAGATCGATTTACATACACTGCCTTTTTTGGTATGCAAATCTATATCATATGTATTCATTTTTGATATCCTGAAAATCTGACTAGCTGGGGTTCTCCCAGAACAAATTAGGGAATTACTGATATGCTGGTTGTTTTGCTATTATTGAATCACTAGATCTTAATAGTGCATATTATCTAGTGGACAACCAGTTACTTAATGCCTGACTAGCATCATTGGGTGTTGGGGAACTGTCCTTAACTGATGTTTTTCATATTTCTCTCATTGCACTTTGTATATCACCACTGTGGGTTGGCATAGGGTGGCAAGCACCATCCCAAAAAATTGCTATGGTACCTCATACAGAATCAGCACACTTCCTCTGCTGGTCCATGATTGCCTACCTCCCTATCCCCCTCTGCCCTTCTCCCTTTGGGCCCTACAAACTAGCTATGTTCACAGGCAGCAATCACATCAGGCTCCCTACAGCCAGCTCCAGGGTCCTTCCCTCTGTTATAATTTCCTATTTTCACATGGGCAGGACACAGCAAAGGGAAAGCCTCAAGGTGACTGGAGTTGAACTTGGAGAACACAACAGGTTTGTAGGGACCATGGAAAGGGAGGGAGGGAGGGAGGGAGAGGGAGCAGATATAAATGCTGGACCCATAAGAGGGAATGGGGGGAGGAATGAGGGAGGTAAGGAAAGATGCCAGACTGTGGGGGAAAGGGAGAGGGAGAGAGAAGCTGCACATGGATGGAAGGGAAGAAAAGGAGAGCACAAGCGATTTGATATACTGCCTTTCTTTGGTTAAATCAAAATGGTAGTGGAGGAGTAGCCTAGTGGTTAGTGCAGTGGACTTTGATCTTGGGGAACTGAGTTTGATTCTCAGTGCAGCTCCTTGTGACTGTGGGCAAATCACTTAACCCTCTATTGCCCCTGGTACAAAATAAGTGCCTGAATATATGTAAACTGCTTTGAATGTAGTTGCAAAAACCTCAGAAAGGTGGTATATCAAGTCTCATTTCCCTTTCTCCTTTATATACAGGCACTTTTTTTGCTCCCTAGTAGACTCACAAGGAGCTTCGGTGGAAATCAAACTTGGTTCCCCTGGTTCTCAAGCCACTGTGCTTACCATTAAGCTACTCATCCACTCAAGAGAAAAGAGAGGGGGAAAGGAAGGGAAGCTGTACATGGATGAAGGGAAGGGAAGAGAGAGCAAGAAATGCTGCACATGGATAGAAGAGAAGGGATTGAAGAAATCTGTGCATGAAAGGTCAGTGCTAAAGATGGATATAGGGTAAGATGTGAAAAAAGCAGACAAGAAAATAAATAGCAAATAGACAGGAAACCTTGTAAACAGTGTTAAGAGCACAGACAAGGAAAGAGATCCAGAGAATGGGAACAAGATTATTAGAATAATAAAATCACCAGACAACAAAAGTTGAGAAAATTATTTTACTTTTAGTTTAGTGACTGAATTATGTCAGTTTTGAGAATTTACGTCTGCCACGTTATTTTGTACTGCACAGGAGGAAATGCATTTCTTTTTTTCTCTGGTGTTGCACTGCATGCAGAGTCTGGCATCTCAGGGTTTTAGTGTAATTATTTCTACATTAGTATCTTTAGTTTGTGGTCACTTATCCTATGTTTGAACAGGGGCTATGTGTGATCTGCATGTGTGACCAAGACCAGGATGGGGTGCAGTGGAAGGGTTTGAGAGGGGAAGAAGAAAGGTCTGTAAAGGGGTTGATTGAGGGTAGAAATGGAAATAGGGTTAATATGATCAAAGAGAGGCAATAGGAGATGGTGTAGAAGGTAAGAGACAAAATGGACTGGGGAAGGCAGGAGAGAGATGAAGCTGGGGTTGGTGAGAGGAATAGAGGCAGTGGAGAGTAGGATAGGGGATGAGAGGGTGGAAATAGGGGACTAGGGAGTGGGTGAAAGATAAGGGGTGGGAGATTGCACACTGGGGAAGAAGACAGACAGAAGGGGTAATGGGATTGTTGGAAAGTGGATGAGAAGGAGAAGACAAAAACAAGCAGGATAATGAGAGATGAAAATGAGGAGACTAAAGACAAGAGAGTAAGAGAAGGGATAATGAGGGGTTAAAATTATACATAGGTGGATATAGAGGCAGCAAAGAAAAAAAATGGGAAAAAAAGTTTAAAAGATCAGTGCCAGGCAGAGGTAGAAAATGAAGGGAAGAAGGACAAGAGTAGAGAGAAGCAATAGAAAGGCAAACTTGGAAAATACATTTAGGAGAAAACTGACATAAAAAAATGGAACAGATTGGGACCAATCCAATTAAAAAAGTGCCTTGACAACAAAGGTAGAAAAGAAAACAAATATTCTTATTTAATATGTTTTAAGGATTGAAATGTGCCCACTTTGGGGAAATGTACGTATTTCTGAGTACAAGAGAAAATGCATTTATGTTTATCTTTTACTAATATTTTCACTGCTTATAGTGTTTGGCTTCTTGAGGGGGTCTCAATTTTTGTTTGCATATTTTTTTGGTTCACTCTTCTGTATCAGGTGAGGGACTGTCCATGTTCTGCGTGTGTGACTGCGAAGGATTCTGCTAGCATGTAGTGTCCATGTAGGAATCTGTAACAGTCCAGCTTGTTCCAGCTTCCCAATATCAGGTATAGTGGTGATCTAGGGCCCAATGTAATATTTATAGCACTGATTTTTCATAAGTGAGTTAGGACTGTTATAATTTGCTTAGTTTTTCTTGTATAAGCTTCAAGTGTCCTTTTGCAGAGTTTTGTGTTATTTTGCAAAGTGTTGGCCTGATTGAAAGCAGGCTCTGGGGCATTGCCACCCAAAATAAAAATATCTAGGATTACTGATCTCCACATCCTGTAGAGTCATCACACAAACAAAAACCAAGTGTCTGGCAGTGGAAGGATCATGTGCTGTTCCTGAGGTGATAATCTCAATTTGAATATTTTTTGTATGGTGTGTTGTAAGGGAGATAGTGACATTGTTGGGGAATATGGAGCTTGTAATTCAGAACTAGAGCTTCAGGGCTTTTATTGAGATTCTGTCCAATCTTGTAGAGAATCCAGATTTCACTCCCACACAGATGAATTTGTTGAACGATGCTATTAATTAGAACGGCAGTTTTACTGGGTAGCTGAAACTGACTGGAGGGGGAAGGTTTTCTTTATGCATAGAAGGTCATGGTGTCTTATATTGCTATTTTAAAAGTGGGGGAAATGAGGAGTATGATGTGTGGAAATGTGCTTTGACTTGTCCCCTCAATACTTAGTTTGCTTCCCTATTCTCAGCCAAAATATTTCTATCTGGAGATGCTTCTGATCCCAGCCTCCTTAAAATCTCTATCTTGATGCAGTCAGTATCTGACTTGCTACCTAAAATGACTTTACGGTAAACTTCAAGACATCCAAAGCTAGGTCATCAATCTCAGCCAATAGGTCAATTCATAAATCAAACCATATGCTTTGATATTGGTCACAGAGACATGATCCCTTCTTATATTTGCACAAAGTGCCTTCAGGCTTTCCTTGCATTTGTGACAGGACCCAAATAATAAGAATGTATCAGGATGATGTAGTTCAGTATTAAGATAAGTATGGATAGGGTTCATTCGAAAGGCATGTATTTAGATTTTAGATGTGGTGTATTTATTTTATTTATGACATTTATAGCACACATTATTCCAAGATGTATTGAGTTCAGATTTTAGCAAAGCCTTTGACACAGTTTTACATAGATGACTAATAAATAAACTGAGTACCCTTGGTATGGGCCCTAAAGTGTTTGATTGGGTTAGGAGCTGGTTGAGTGTAAGGAAACAGAGGGTAGTGGTATATGGAACTCACTCTGAGGAAAGGAATGTTACCATGGTTCAGTTCTTGGGCTGGTTCTTTTTAACATTTTTGAAAGCAATATTCCCGAAGGGCTGTCTGGTAAGGGTTGCCTCTTTGCTGATGATACCAAAATCTGCAATAAGGTAGACACCCCTGATGGTATGGATAACATGAGGAAGAACCTAGCAAAGCTTGAAGAATGGTCCAGAATTTGGCAGCTAAGATCTAATGCTAAAAAGTGCAAGGTCATGCATTTGGGCTACAAGAACCTCAGGGACAGGTACAGTTTAGAGGATTAAGAACTTTTATGCATTCAACCAGGCTCGAGGAAAAGCTTCCAGATACTTTGCAATTATGAGCTGCCTTGTTAATACCAGACAGGTGAATATCTTGTATCATACCTGCTGGTTTGTATTCAGTGTTCCATCAGGAATCGCTCGCCAGTAGAGACCATTTTCGTCAGCATTGAAAATGTCACGAGGTGCAAACTCATTCAAGATGGTAGGAAGAACTGAAACAACCCAATTTTCAGCACCAAAGTCATCAGCGTCTTGTTTTTCACCATGCTGTTTCTTGAATTTTATGCTGTCTCTCTGCTTCCATCTTTCCAACCATCCAACAGTTGCTTTGAATTCAGTTAGTCCAAGACTTTCAGCTAGCTGGTTAGCTTTCTCCATAAGCAGTTGGCCACTGACAGGAAACTGTCTGCTCCTGACTCGAGAAAACCACCGAAGAAGAGTATCTTTATACCTCCTCAGCTTTTCCCGCCCGTTTTCATTTCCTTTGTGGATTTGTATTGTTTTGCCAGTCTTCCAGAAGCTGGTCTTTCTACTTCAAGACACGTGAAATTTGATTGGGATTGACACCATATTCTTTAGCAATAGATGCTTGACTGTTTTTTAAATTTTTTAAGAACTTCTATTCATTCCGCCAGTGTTAAAGTCTTACAGTTCCGCCGCGATGACGACCCCGGTGCACGCTCTAACAGCATTCTTTCGCTTATTCTGTCTGTGGCAGTTAAAGAGGCAGTAAATTTGAAATCTCGTTGGTTGTCACGCGCCAATCGGCTTCCATATTCCATGCGCGCGCTTATGCAGAGTCTTTCCTGCAGAGGAGCGGTCTTGAACCATGTATATAAGCGAATCTTGCACTTATCAGTGATGCGCTAAACCGAAGTTTGTCCCCATAGAAATTGATGGTGCCAAAAACGGGACCAAAGTACGGCATGCAGTTAAACAGAGCATGTGCTTATCCGAAGTGCACTAAAATGGAGTGCACTGTAATACCTAACATTCTATTTGCTTTCTTAGCCGCCACAGCACACTGAGCAGAGCATTTTAACGTATCATCAACAATGATGCCGAGATCCCTTTCTTGGTCTGTGATTCCTTGCATTATGTAGCTATAGTTCGGGTTCCTCTTTCTTGGATCAAACTACCTTATAAACCTAAAGGACTACATTCAGAAGATGTAACAATAGAAGTTATCAGTTCTCCCAATTTGCTGCTGGGTCATTATGAATCTTATTCTCTCTCTTTCTCTCTCATCTTTACTACTTTTTGCAGTGTTTACTTGAATTCTGTCACTGCTTTGGCTGAAATCACCTCTGCTGTTGGGCTAAGCTACAACTGTCTCAATAAAGAGGAAAGTCACCTTGGAACCGCCTGGCATATAATCCCGGCACTGTTCAAAAAGCTTCTCAGCCAATCAAATGGTGCTGTTTCCCCTCATAAGGACAGCTGAATGCATGTTTCTTAAAATTTTATTAATATCAAATCTTATTTAAAAAGAAGCACTACTGCTCAGAGGCCAAGATGAAAGAGAAAATTCTCCAAGGTAACAAAAGTCAATTAACGTTCAGTGACATGGGGGTTGGTTATTATTTTCCTCTTTGTTTGTTATTTTCCTTACTGTGCCTGTTTTGGCATGATTTCGACCTCAGAGGAACCACACCAAGAAAAATCAGGATGCACCGAAAGTCAGGGACAGCAGCCTTTCAGAGAAGATCACACTCAAAGGCCCACTGGCAGACTCGCTCTTTTGAACTGCTCTCTTCAATTAATTAGGAGTGTGATGGTAGGGAATTTAGAGAAAGAGCCTCTTGAAGATATATTGTTTGACAAAGGTATTAAACAATACTTCCTATCCTCTTCTTTCAAGTGCTTGTGTGCATTGGAAAATACGTCAAGGTTGCTACAGATGCAGGGCCTGACAGAAATTTGAGTGCAATGTTGATTCTCTGAAAAAAATTTGAGCTGTTCAATAGTTTGGACTATTTGGGGACACAGATGTATTTTTAATGGGTTTTTGTTTTATATTGTTGGGGTATCAGTTCTGTTTTCTGTAGTAAACCAATCATTTGAGAAAGCTACAGAGCAACAGAGCAACAGCAGAAGGAAGGGACAAACAAACAGGGTGTAATATGCATATTGATAAAAATGTTCCACTTGCCTTCTACACAGTAAGACTACTAGGGGGTCCTTTTACTAAGATGCACTGAAAAATGGCCTCCGGTAGTGTAGGCGCAGGTTTTGGGCGTACACAGAATCATTTTTCAGCCCACCTGTAAAAAAGGCCTTTTAAAATTTTTTGCCAAAAATGGACGTGCAGCAAAATGAAAACTGCCACATGTCCATTTTAGGTTTTAGACCTTAAGTACATAAGTAATGCCACACTGGGAAAAGACCAAGGATCCATCGAGCCCAGCATCCTGTCCACGGCAGCGGCCAATCCAGGCCAAGGGCACCTGGCGAGCTTCCCAAACGTATAAACATTCTATACGTGTTATTCCTGGAATTGTGGATTTTTCCCAAGTCCATTTAGTAGTGGTTTATGGACTTGTCCTTTAGGAAACCGTCTAACCCCTTTTTAAACTCTGTTAAGCTAACCGCCTTCACCACGTTCTCCGGCAGCGAATTCCAGAGTTTAATTATGCACTGGGTGAAGAAAACTTTTCTCCGGTTTGTTTTAAATTTACTGCACTGTAGTTTCATCGCATGCCCCCTAGTCCTAGTATTTTTGGAAAGCGTGAACAGATGCTTCACATCCACCTGTTCCACTCCACTGCCAGCCATTGACCTAGCGGTAAAGACTCACGCTGTAACCAGGCAGTAATGACCTACATGCGTCAAATGCCATGGTGCGTGTAACTGAGGTGCGCCAGAAATTAAAAAATAGTTTCTGGATGCACTTAGTGGACACACACCAAAAATGAAATTACCGCAAGGGCCATGCTGTAGCCGAGCGGTAACTCGGAACTGGCATAAATTGGGCATGCGTAGGCACTTATGCGGCTTAGTAAAAGGGCCCCTAGATTTTTTGTGGGAAAATCTGGTGAAACTAAGAAATGGGGGGGGGGGGGGGGGGGGAGTCCAAGATAAAAGATCGTGGGGAGGGACTTCTCTCTGAACTTAAGGAATGCAATGAAATTTAGTTTAAGAAATCCAGGGAAGCTTCCTTTAGGAAATTTTACCACCTTTCAAACTTTAAAACAATCTGATACCATGAAATAGTCTTTGCCTTTTCTATGTGAAAGAATATTAGTAAACTAATTCAGGAAAACAGATAATCAGCCAGGACATACCGTATTTTTCGGACTATAAGACGCACTTTTTTCCCCCAAAATTTGGGAGGAAAATGGGGGGTGCGTCTTATAGTCCGAAGGTAGCGTTTTTTGACCTCCGTTCCATACTTACAGGATTCCATGTTCCCTGGTGGTCTAGTGACGTCGGGGCAGGAAAGAGCCCCCTCTTTCCTGCCCATCGCGCTGCTCTCCGTGCTTCTCAATGCTTTCCGACGGTCTCGGCGAGATTCAAAATGGCCGCCGAGATTCTCGGCGGCCATTTTGAATCTCGCCGAGACCGTCGGAAAGCATTGAGAAGCACGGAGAGCAGCGCGATGGGCAGGAAAGAGGGGGCTCTTTCCTGCCCCGACGTCACTAGACCACCAGGGAACACGGAATCCTGTAAGTACGGGACGGAGGTCCAAAACCCGGACAAGACGCACCGGAGCACCTAGGTTTTAGAGGAGGGAAAGAGGAAAATTTTTTTTTTCCTATTTCCCTCCTCTAAAACCTAGGTGCGTCTTATGGTCCGGTGCGTCTTATAGTCCGAAAAATACGGTATATGCAAATCATATACCCCTTATTCTATAATCTAGCGCACACATTTTTTTGCTTACTTTATTTATTTGTTACATTTGTATCCCACATTTTCCCACCTATTTTCAGGCTCAATGTGGCTTACATAGTACCGGAGAGGCATTCACCAACTCCGGTATGAACAAATACAAAGTGATGTTGTGGTAGGATAAGGTTCATGTGGAACAGACACATTAGGGAATTGTAGAGCGGAAGAGTTATGTTATGTCCATTACGTGCTTTGGTTTTGTTGTGTTGCAGAGTTCAGGCATTTAAGTTGGATCGGTAGGGTATGCCTTTTTGAACAGGTTAGTTTTTAGTGATTTCCAGAAGTTTAGGTGGTCATATGTTTTTTTCACGGCTTTTGGAAATGCCAGTTCCACAGTTGTGTGCTTATGTAAGAAAAACTGGATGCATAAGTTGGTTTGTATTTGAGTTCTTTGCAGCTTGGGTAGTGGAGATTTAGATATGTTCGTGTTGATCCGGATGTGCTTCTGGTTGGTAGGTCATATATCCCGGGGCTTCGCCGTAGATTATTTTATGAAGCAGGGTGCAGATTTTGAAAGCAATACTTTGAGATTATATACACAGGTTATAGAATAGTGTCAGTTATGCATTTTAATGAATTGGCAAATTAGACGTTAATTGGCAGTAACTACTACTACTACTACTTAACATTTCTAAAGCGCTACTAGGGTTACGCAGCGCTGTACAGTTTAACAACGAAGGACAGTCCCTGCTCAATGGAGCTTGCTGATAATAGGAGATAATTGGCAGTAATTTGCAGTTACATGTATAACTACACTTGGTTGATATTCCAAAACTTAGTACAAAAAATCTAATGCATAAAACTGCAAGGGGACAGGGACATTGCTGGATATTACTACTACTACTTAACATTTCTAAAGCGCTACTAGGGTTACGCAGCGCTGTACAGTTTAACAAAGAAGGACAGTCCCTGCTCAAAGGAGCTTACAATCTAAAGGACAACATGTGCAGTCAGCTTACAATCTAATGGACAACATGTGCAGACAGTCAAATTGGGGCAGTCTAGATTTCCTGGATAGAGGTAAAATGGTTAGGTGCCGAAGGTGACATTGAAGAGATGGGCTTTGAGCAAGGATTTAAAGATGGGCAGGGAGGGGGCTTGGCGTATGGGCTCAGGAAGTTTGTTCCAAGCACAGGGAGAGGCAAGGCAGAAAGGGCGGAGTCTGGAGTTGGCGATGGTGGAGAATGGTTACAGCCAGTATCTATCAACGGAGAGGCTTTTTTGTGATTGTTGTTAGAGAATGACATGGTTACCATTATAACAGATATACCATGGTAAACCATGCGAGAACAAAATTTTTTACTGCCCTGTGGGAATGGTAAAAAGCCTTGTTCCTACAGTAAAAAAAAATCCTCTCCTCCTTATGGGTGTCACTCAAGGAGGTATTGGAGTCAATTACACTTTCCTGCAGTCAGCCAGCAGTACTTCACACAGATCAGTTTAGCATCAAACAGGAAGTTGTAGTAGACAGGGCGGCACTTGGCAGGAGGATGCCATGCAGCTGGTCCTAGTGAATTGCTGCTGGCTGGCTGCAGGAAAGTGTAAGTGACACCAAAATCTCCATGAGTAACACCCATGGGGGAGGGGGGAGGAAGAAAAGTGCTGGCTGGATCCATGGGAGGAGGTGGGTGATGGCTGAACCATAGGAATAGAGGGGTCTGGACCCATGGGATGGGATGGAGTGAAAAGAGAGAGGTGGAGTGGACCCATGGGAAGAGAAGGACTGGAGGGAAAGGAGAGAGGTGGAGTGGACCCATGGGAGGAGTGGGGCTGGAGGTAAAGGAGAGAGGTGTGCTGGCTGGACCCATGGGAGGAGGAGGGGAGCTAGAGGGAAAGGTGCTGTCTGGATCCTGAGAGGAGGGGGGCTACAGGGAAGGGAAAGAAGGGAGAGAGAGAGCAGGAAGAAGAAAGGGAGAGGGTAGACAGGTGAACCAGATGCTGGAATGGATGGGGGAAGAGAAGGAGAGAAGCTAGGTTGGGTTGGAGAAGACAGAGACACATTAGTGTCAACGAGAAATAGAGGGGAGAAGCTGGACACAGGAAGGTAACAGAAACAGAGGTGAAATGATGTGCTGGACGGGGGGGGGGGGGGGGGGGGGGGTTGGGCACAGGCAGGGCCGCTGAGAGACTGAGCCGGGCCTGAGGCATTCAAATCAGCAGGCCTCACCTCCGTGTGAAAGCAGCAGGATCGCCTCCCTTTGGGCCCTCCCTCACTGTGCCCCGCCCTTGCGGAAACAAGATGTTACATCAGACGAGGGCGGGACACAGTGAGGGAGGGCCCGAAGGGAGGCGATCCTGCCACTTTCACACGGAGGTGAAGCGCTGCCGATTTGCATGCAGGGGGCTCAGTGGCGGGCGGAGGGGGGCACTAGACAGAGCCGAGGGCAGGCAGGTGAGACCGGGGACTGCTGTGCCGGCAGCCTGGGAGCAGGAGAAGGAGAGAGACCCTGGCACCACGCCCCCCTTGGAGGCCCGGGCCCAGGGAATTTTGTCCCCCCCCCCCCCCCCCCTCAGCATCACTGGGCACAGGGACAAGGACACAAAGTGAAGATGCAGTGTGGGGATGGTATATGGACACTGAGGGACAATGCCAGACACAGAAGAGAGATGTTCAACACAGGGGGGAGAGAATAGGGAGATAGAGAAGTGATGATGGATGTGGGGAATATGAGCATAGAGGAGAAAATGGACAGGGAAATATAGGGACACACAAGGGAGATGCTGAACATGGGGGACGATAGGGACACAGAAATGGAAGATGAATGGTGAACATGGAGAGAGAAAAGAAGTCAAATGGACAGGAGAACCTACGGAGTGAGTTAAGAGAAGACAGAGAGATGCAGAAATCAGAGCCTGAGACAAACATGGTTTTAAAAATACGATGACCAGACAACAAAAGGTAGAAAACAATTTTATTTTCCATTTTGTGATTAGAGTTTTTCAGATTTGAAATATACATCTTGCCAGACTAAGTGTCAGATCTGGCTGGGGCTCAGGGCAGAAATCTGGGAGGGGACCCCAAAGCCCACTACCAGGCTACACTTTTTCAGTTTTCATCAGTCTTAGGGCTCTCTTTGGTCGGGGACCCTCCCCTAACACCATCCCTGGCATGTGCCATCTTTAGTTTGTACAGGAGTAAATGCATCTCTTTCTGTATCTCTGGCGTTATACTAAACTGTTTGAGGCTTACATAGAACATAAGAACACAAGAGTAGCCATACTGGGTCAGACCAATAGCCCAGCATCCTGTTTTCCAAACAATGGCCAAGTCAGGTCACAAGTACCTGGCAGAAACCCAAATCGTGGCAACACTCCATACTACAAACCCCAGGGCAAGCAGTTGCTTCCCATGTCTGCCTCAATAGCAGACTATGGACTTTTCCTCCAGGAATTTGTCCAAACCTTTTTTAAACTCAGATATGCCAACTGCTGTTACCACATCCTCCAGTGAAAAAATATTTCCTCCTATTTGCAGATGGGGGGGGGGGGGGGGTCAAAGCTCACAGGGATGAGGACAGAGCTCACGGGGAAGGTCCAGGGACGGGAACAAAGCTCGCAGGGCCAGGGACAAACTTTGTCCCATGTCATCATTCTCTAATTACTGGAACAGCGGATAGTCACAAAACATCTTTTAACAGCTGTATCATACAGATACGTTCTTTCAGCTGCATTGTTTGAATGATTTGGAAACAAATTTTGAGCTATTAATTGACAATAAGCCTGGTGTGCGATGAAAGATACTAGTGGCTGGAAATGTGTTAAGCATGTTTGAATTTGTCACATATAAGTTTCTGAGCACATCATATTCACCATTATTTCATTTAATGAAGTTTCCAAATTTCTGGTTTTGGATTTAAAAATGGGAATGAGATATGCATTTCATTACTGTACCAGATACGTCTCTCAGGCCTCTCTCACACCTCTGTCATCCCCCTCCCTCTCTCTGTCTCATCCCCCACACTTTCACCATTCTCCTTTCTCAGCCTTGGCTCTTACCTCTTTCCTTTTCTATTTTAGTTTCTATTCTCAAACTTTGTGCTATCTCATCTCTTTCCCCTGCCCTCTTATTCTTCTCCTTGATCATGCATTCTTCTACTCACTTTTCCTGCTCACTTGTCTTTCAGTGCCTGCTTGCTTGCTGTTTTATCCTCCACAGTGAGACGGGCCCTATAAGTCAAACACAATGCAAGGAGTATCCACAAGGTGGCGTGAAAGTGTTTCTATTTATGTGCATGCATAGAGGGACCATATGAGAAGGGGAACCTAATGTCATAAGGGGAAACAGCTAAGAAACACAGTACACAAAGCAGCAGAGCAAGGAAGTGGCAAGAGACATGTTTATTCTTCCCACCATGGATAACATCTTTTCATGATTGGCTAAAGTGCACGTGTTTTCATTCTTCAATGCTGTTAGTGGATTCTGGCAAATAACCATTGGATCCTGAAAATGCCAAATTAACTACTGTATATTTATCAGGGATAGAGCTAGAGTTACTGATGCCCCCCTGCAACTATTGTCCAGGGCTCCCACACCCATCACCACTGCTGCTGTCCCCCACCCCAGGACTGCTGATGCCACTGCGGCTGCTTCCTTTGCCCATCTTCCCCAGACCCACCACCAAAATCCTACCTCAACCGACATGAGGCCTTCATCTACAGCCCCACGTTCCAGTGCTGTGGTATCCAGCTCCCTTTCATTAATACCTGCTGGAAGGGATGGGATACACAGCATGGGAGTGAGGGCCTGGCACTCCTGTATACAAGGTAAGTGTGACACCCCCACCCCCAAACATCAGCATCCCCCTGCCATGCTTACCATGTTCCACTGGCCTTGATAGATATCTTACCATTTGGATTGTATTTCTTCAACAGATTACCCAAGTTCTCCAGAGGTGTCCCAAAGGAAAATAACAATATTTTTACAGCACCTGGAAGGAGTTTTAATTTACACAGATGATGGCTTGGTATATGATTCTATTGAAGAGGACCATGATAAGAGACTAAGGTCATGGCAACCAGGGCCTCCGAGAGACAGAGCCAGGCCTGGGGCAAGGCCACCCCTCCCCATAGGGCTGCCCCCACTGCTGCCTCCCCCCTCACCAGACCGCTGCTGCTGATAGTGCCACTGCCCCTCCCACACCGAGTGGGGCCCCCTCCCCATCACTTACTGCATCTGCTTTCTCCCTCGGTCTGTCTCTCTCTCCTGCTCCTATGTTCCGGGACCTGGGTTATTGAGTTAACACAACTCTGCCACCACAAGTCCTTCTTCCTGCCGTGTCCCCTCCTGCCTATGTGGAAACAGAAGTACATCACACAGGAGGAGGAGTGACAAGGCAGGAAGAAGATCCTGTGGTGGTAGAGCATAGATATTGCATTAATACAATATCCCGGGTCCCAGCACACAGGAGCAGAACCTTCTGCCTGTGTGCCTGCCTGCCTGCCAGTGGAAGCCTTGCCAGCACTGGGCCCCCCTTCGTGGCTGGGCCTGGGTGAATCTTGCCCCCCCCCCCCCCCCCCCCCCCCCCCCCCCCCCCCCAGCGGCCCTGATGGCAACTATGGAAGCTGCTGGTTCAAAACCGAACAAAATTAAACATCTTTTCCATCAGAAAGAGCTCCATTATCTGGGCACTGTATAGATGAGTATGCGTAAGAGGAAACATGAACAAGGCAGAAGCCATCACATATTTAAGATCTTAACTGGTCAGGTATCTAAAATGTTAGCAGCAAAGCTGCATGTATATCAGCCTCCAAAACTTTTAAGATCTGCTGAACAATAACATTTAGATATCTCATCACATCAGGCCATGAAATTGAGTGATTATAGAGCAACAATGTTTCATGCATAAAGCCCTACTATGTGGAACAATTTACCATTAAGTCTCAAAAAAATCAGGAGGTAAAACAGTTTAAACAAGAGTTGAAAGCCTCTCTCATAGGTTTATGTAGTAGCAGAAGATCAAGAGTAGACTGTTAGAAGTAATTTGACTGAAGCGATTGGATTGAAGTTCTGGGTCTGTTAATGATCTTTGATCCATATATGTCTTAGTTATTGAAGTTTTGCATTTGACAGTATATTGTGTTCATTATATGCTTTTACATATGTATATTCTGTTAAACGCTGAGAACCTTTTGGATTAAGCGGTACACAAGTTTTAAAAATAAATAAATAAATATCAGTTGCCGAGCTGAAAAAAATCCTGAGCTTAGGATGCTATGTAGAGAGAGTTGACTAAATTTGGCCAAGATGATGAACTGCTGAAGGCAGATACAGCTTGGTTTTGGGAATCAAAGCAAAATGAATCTCTTGCAAAAGTGAAACAACTTTTAACAAAAGCACCAGTAGAAACTTTTTATGACATCAATCAACCAGCTGCTGGAAATGCTGATGAAGTAGCTATGGACTAGGAGAAGCGTTAATTCAAGAGCATGAAGGTGAATTAGAGACCATTGTTTAATGTTCCAGAACTTTGACAGAAGCTGAGACCTGCTGCACTTATATTGAAAAAAAGAGTGTTTTCCTTCTTTATGGGTTTGTGAAAGATTTTCCAGGTACTTGTACTGGCTTGATACCCTTAAGTTCTATATTGATCACAAATGTCTAGTACTCTTGAAAAGCATTTGGATCATGTTCCAGTACGGAATCAAAGACTTCTCACGTGCTTGATGCGGTAAAACCCTCAAGCAGAGTATAGGCCTGGCAAGACACTTTTCAAAGGCTCCCTAGACAATGCATCTCAGGTACAGCCAACTGAGAAAGCTGAGGCTTATGAAACAACTTCACAGTTCTCAAGGTCAATATTCAATTCAACGTTTCATCAGATCCAAATCATGGCATAGTTAGCGCTGCAGTTTGTGAAGAATGATGTCCTAAATACATAATTAATACGCTTGTAAAACTTAAACCTTTCCTATCAGTATGAGGAAGCCTCACAGAATCAAGGGATTGGTCTGTTATAATGACAGGCTTGTCATTCTGACAGAAATGAGTCAACACTTAGTCCTTCTAATTCTATGTTGTATACCACAGGTTAGGCATCAATTTGGTGCCTACTATTTGGAGCTAAAATGGAAATTAGATGCAAAAATGGGGGTGGGGGTAAATGGCAGTTAGGAATGTAACCGCATTAAGCACTGTTCTATAAGCAATCAAGTGCTTTAGCATGTAAATGCAAGGAGTTGTATACATGGGCGAGGCATGGGTCAGATATGGGTGGGTTGCTCACACATGTAAAACTTGGAGAATATTGTAAATCTCGCAAATAAGTGCCAACATTTACGTGCAAACAATTTCACCTGCCATTTACACAATGTAAGTAATAATACCTAAATGATGGTGCCCAAATGCCGACTTAACGCTCTTGTCCATAATGGAATCTGAGTGCCCGGATACTATTGTAAAGCACTATCTTACTGCACAGATTTTCGTCACCTTACTTCTATCACCCTTTATAGAATTGTCCTCATTATGGAAAGATATTGCCAAATGTCAACCATTCCAGGTCATCTGGGGCACTCAGGGAGGTCAAGGCCATAGTGGAGAAACTGAATGAATTCATAGCTTTGGTCTTTACGGAAGAAGATGTAAGAGATCTACCTGTATCAGAAATAGTTTTCTAGGGTGATGATGCAGAGGAACTGAAAGAAATCTCAATTAACATGGAAGACGTACTGAGCCAAATCAACAAATTAAAGAGTAACAAATCACCAGGACCAGATGGCATGCACAAGTACTGAAATAACTCAGACATCAAATTGCTGATCTACTATTAGTAATCTGTAAGATGTTGTTAAAGTCATCCATAGTACCTGAAGATTGGAGGGTTGTCAATGTGACATCGATTTTTTTTAAGGGTTCAAGGGGCAATCCAGGAAATTACAGACCGGTAAGCCTGACATCAGTGCCAGGTAAAATAGTAGAAACTATTATAAAGAAAAAAATTATGGAACACAAAAATAAACATGGTTTAATGTGACAGATTCAACATGGATTCAGCCAAGGGGAGTGTTGCCTTACCAATATGCTTCATTTCTTTGAAGGCATGAATAAATATTTGGACAAAGGTGAGCCGGTTGATGTAGTGTATCTAGATTTTCAGAAAGCTTTTGAGAGAATGCTTGAGAAAACAAGAGAGTCATGGGATGGGAGGCAATGTTCTGTTGTGGATTAGGACTGATAATTGGACAGAACACAGAGGTTAGGGTTAAATGGCAATTTCTGTCAATGGAGGAGTGTGAATAGTGGAGTGCTGCAGGGATCTGTACTGGGACCAGTGCTATTTAACATATTTATAAATGATCTGGAGATTGGAATAGTGAGTGAGGTGATTAAATTTGCAGGTGACAAAACAATTCAAGGTTGTTAAAACACATGCGGACTGTGAAAAATTGCAGGAAGACCTTAGGAAATTTGAAATCTGGGCATCCAAATGGCAGCTGAAATTTAATGTGGACAAATGGAAAGTGATGTACATTGGGAAGAATAATCCAAATCATAATTACCTGATGCTAGGGTCCACCTTGGGGGTCAGCACCCAAGGAAAAGATCTAGGTGTCATTGTGGAGAACACCCTGAAATCTTCTGCCCAGTGTGCAGCGGCAGCCAAAAAAGCAAACAGGATGCTAGCAATTATCGCTCCATGGTGCAACCTCACCTTGAGTATTGCATTCTGTTCTGGTAGCCGTATCTTAAAAAAAGAGATAGTGTAATTAGAAAAGATTCAAATAGAGAGTGACCAAAATGATAAAGGGGATGGAACTCCTCTCAGATGAGGAAAGGCTAAAGAGGTTAGGGCTCTTCAGCTTGGAAAAGAGATGGCTGAGGGGAGGTATGATTGATGTGTTCAAAATCCTGAGTGGTGCAGAACAATCAATTTTTTACTCTTTCAAAAAAGTACAAAGACTGTGGGACACTCAATGAAGTTACATGGAAATAGTTAAAAAAAAATAAAAGGAAATATTTTTCTCTCCAAGAATAGTTAAGCTCTGGAACTCTTTGCCAGAGAACGTAGTAACAGCGATTAGCGTATCTGGGTCTTAAAACGGTTTAGACAAGTTCCTGGAGGAAAGTCATCCATAGTCTGCTACTGAGACAGAAATGAGGAAGCCACTGCTTACCCTGGGATTGGTAGCATGGAATAAATCTACTATTTGGGTTTCTGCCAGGAACTCGTGACCTGGATTGGTCACTGTTGGAAACACTATACTGGGCTAGGTGGACTATTGGTCTGACCCAGTATAGCTATTCTTATGTTCTTATCTGTTTGGAGGCCACAAGGATGTCAACATCTCAAAACCGAGGAACTAGTGTGTGTACTGGTTACCTTAGACTTCTTTTCCCAAAACTTGAAAACACCATACTTAGCACACTTTACAAACAACATTGCCATCAATAACTTAAAGAACATTTTTGCTAGCTGCAATTGCCAGATGAGCTTATAACCAGCTGACTACAATTTATAGCAGAAGAGTTAGCATTCATTGCTGAGCAATACAAATGAACATATGCCACCACCCACAAGGAAATGGCATGTCTGTGAGAGGAGTTCAACACACCAACATAAATGTAAAGAAAGAATATCCATTCCTAGCTTTTCTTAGCTACAGAGTGACTTCTATAAAATGCAAATAAATACAACCTGCAAAGTTAGTCATGGGAACCTAGCTTAGTACTCTGGTACTGTACCTTTTCTATAAGAACATGTGTATTCACAATGGTATGATGCAAGAGACGTTCCTTGCTACACCAGTCCTCCAGTACAGCCTACCACTGTGAAGTTGTCCAGTTCACCTGGGGTCCACAAATCATAGCTACCCCAGGAACTCCATTCTGTTTCTAAGTACTTGCCATTCCACGTTACTTGAAGGCTTATATTCTCTCTACCCTTCCCTCACTCTGGGTTATTGTAAACACGGTCTCCCCTGCATCCCTAGACCTCAGGTGACTTCAAAAACAGTAGCTAGGATGGGGAATTAATAAAAATCTTTACGTTAACTGCCAAATGTCCTTCTTAGGAGCTCTGAAAGTTTGGAATGCTTACAAACTGTTGCATAGCACCAATAGAGAGGTATTTTGAATATGACGTCTAAGTCAGACTTTGGATAAGAAATATGGCCATTTTTGAAAAAGCAAAATGTCTATCTTTTTTTTTTTAATACTGTTTGTAACAAGATTTTGAGCTCTGTTTATCTTTTCAGGCTATTTTTGAAAAAAAAAAAAGTGCAAGTGAAAATCATAGAAAATCAAGCCATTAGGATGTAGGAGATGCCAGCATTTATAGAAGACTGGTCCCCAAAACATCCCAGGAGAGCAATGGGGCACCCTAGGGGGCACTGCTCTTGACTTCATATAAATGCTCCCAGGTACACATCTCACCGTTGCTCCCTTATTTTGTCTGCTGAGCCCTCTGAAACCCATCCAAAACTCGCTACCCCCAACTGTATACCACTACAATAGCCTTTATGAGTGAAGGGGGCATCTATATGTGGGTACAGTGGGTTTATGGTGCGTTTTAGAGGGTTCACAGTTTCCACCACAAGTGTAACAGGTAGGGTGAGGTATGGGCCTGGGTCCACCTGTCTGCAGTGCACTGCACCCACCACTACATTACTCCAGGGACATGCATGCTACTCTAATAGAACTGACTATAACACCTGAAACTGTAATATAGGCTAGTGAGTACTGTTTTTATTCACATTATTTGGGGGATGGTATGGGGTGGGTCAGTGACCACTGGGGTACTGTTTTTATTCACAGTTTTTGGGGGGTGGGTCTAGACCAAAATTATGAAGTTTTTGCCCTAGATGTTTTCTTTTGTTCCATCAAACATATAAATTGCGAGTGACTGTACTCACCGCAAATGCGCAGTAGAGACCAACATTCAAGGAGCAACACTCCAAACCCCGCCTCCACCAGCAGCTCCTGTACCGAACGTAATGCAGCCAATAGGGAGGTTAGGAGGGGGCGTGGAAATTGGAGGAGGACATAATGCAGCCAATAGGGAGGGGAAGAGCGTGGAAAACGGAAGAGGACGTAATGCAGCCAATAGGGAGGGAAGGAGGGGGCGTGGAAATCGGAGGAGGACATAATGCAGCCAATAGGGAGGGGAGGGGGCGTGGAAAATGAAGGAGGATGTAATGCAGCCAATAGGGAGGGAAGGAGGGGGCGTGGAAATTGGAGGAGGACGTAATGCAGCCAATAGGGAGGGGAGGAGGGGGCGTGGAAATCGGAGGAGGACATAATGCAGCCAATAGGGAGGGGAGGGGGCGTGGAAAACGGAAGAGGATGTAATGCAGCCAATAGGGAGGGGAGGGGGCGTGGAAAACGAAGGAGGACGTAATGCAGCCAATAGGGAGGGAAGGAGGGGGCGTGGAAATTGGAGGAGGACGTAATGCAGCCAATAGGGAGGGGAGGGGGCGTGGAAAACGGAGGAAGATGTAATGCAGCCAATAGGGAGGGGGCGTGGAAATTGGAGGAGGACGTAATGCAGCCAATAGGGAGGGGAGGGGGCGTGGAAATCGGAGGAGGACCTAATGCAGCCAATATGAAGGGGAGGGGGCGTGGAAATTGAAGGAGGACGTAATGCAGCCAATAGGGAGGGAAGGAGGGGGCGTGGACATCAATGGGGGAGGGAGGATGGAGAAGAGAACCACCATGTACAAGGGCACAGCAGGAACGACGAAGTGGCCGAGGCAACTAAAAAAACCCACAGCAGAAACCAAGCAGGGATCAAAAAACGTTCTGGGGCCAACAGAAAAAGGTAAACAGGTGTATTCACTCACAGCACACACACACACACACACACAAGTCCTGCTTTGCAGCATGAAGCAAAGACATAGCTGTCCCGCCCCTTTGGCTCACTGAACAGCAGGAGTCAGCAGAAGGGGCGGAACAACAACATGTATGCGGGGAGGGGGGAAGGAGGGAGGGAGACCGGCACACGACTGAAAAACGAGCCTGCCTTTCAAACTGCTCTAACAACTGCCTAAAAGGAGACACTGAACCTCCACTGCCACAAAGCTCCAACAACTACTACAAGGAGACACTGAACCTCCACTGCCACACAGCTCCAACAACTGACTACGAGGAGACACTGAACCTCCACTGACACACAGCTCCAACAACTGACTACAAGGAGACACTGAACCTCCACTGCCACACAGGAGACACTGAACCTCCACTGCCACACAGCTCCAACAACTGACTACAAGGAGACACTGAACCTCCACTGCCACACAGCTCCAACAACTGACTACAAGGAGACACTGAACCTCCACTGCCACACAGATCCAACAACTGACTACAAGGAGACACTGAACCTCCACTGCCACAAAGCTCCAACAACTGACTACAAGGAGACACTGAACCTCCACTGCCACACAGGAGACACTGAACCTCCACTGCCACACAGCTCCAACAACTGACTACAAGGAGACACTGAACCTCCACTGCCACACAGATCCAACAACTGACTACAAGGAGACACTGAACCTCCACTGCCACAAAGCTCCAACAACTGACTACAAGGAGACACTGAACCTCCACTGCCACACAGCTCCAACAACTGACTACAAGGAGACACTGAACCTCCACTGCCACACAGCTCCAACAACTGACTACAAGGAGACACTGAACCTCCACTGCCACACAGCTCCAACAACTGACTACAAGGAGACACTGAACCTCCACTGCCACACAGCTCTAACAACTGCCTAAAAGGAGACACTGAACCTCCACTGCCACAAAGCTCCAACAACTACTACAAGGAGACACTGAACCTCCACTGCCACACAGCTCCAACAACTGACTACGAGGAGACACTGAACCTCCACTGACACACAGCTCCAACAACTGACTACAAGGAGACACTGAACCTCCACTGCCACACAGGAGACACTGAACCTCCACTGCCACACAGCTCCAACAACTGACTACAAGGAGACACTGAACCTCCACTGCCACACAGCTCCAACAACTGACTACAAGGAGACACTGAACCTCCACTGCCACACAGATCCAACAACTGACTACAAGGAGACACTGAACCTCCACTGCCACAAAGCTCCAACAACTGACTACAAGGAGACACTGAACCTCCACTGCCACACAGCTCCAACAACTGACTACAAGGAGACACTGAACCTCCACTGCCACACAACTCCAACAACTGACTACAAGGAGACACTGAACCTCCACTGCCACACAGATCCAACAACTGACTACAAGGAGACACTGAACCTCCACTGCCACAAAGCTCCAACAACTGACTACAAGGAGACACTGAACCTCCACTGACACACAGCTCCAACAACTGACTACAAGGAGACACTGAACCTCCACTGCCACACAGGAGACACTGAACCTCCACTGCCACACAGCTCCAACAACTGACTACAAGGAGACACTGAACCTCCACTGCCACACAGATCCAACAACTGACTACAAGGAGACACTGAACCTCCACTGCCACAAAGCTCCAACAACTGACTACAAGGAGACACTGAACCTCCACTGCCACACAGCTCCAACAACTGACTACAAGGAGACACTGAACCTCCACTGCCACACAGCTCTAACAACTGCCTACAAGGAGACACTGAACCTCCACTGCCACACAGCTCCAACAACTGACTACAAGGAGACACTGAACCTCCACTGCCACACAGCTCCAACAACTGACTACAAGGAGACACTGAACCTCCACTGACACACAGCTCCAACAACTGACTACAAGGAGACACTGAACCTCCACTGCCACATAGCTCCAACAACTGACTACAAGGAGACACTGAACCTCCACTGCCACACAGCTCTAACAACTGACTACAAGGAGACACTGAGACTCCTCTGCCACACAGCTCCAACAACTGACTACAAGGAGACACTGAACCTCCACTGCCACAAAGCTCCAACAACTGACTACAAGGAGACACTGAACCTCCACTGCCACACAGCTCCGACAACTGACTACAAGGAGACACTGAACCTCCACTGCCACACAGCTCCGACAACTGACTACAAGGAGACACTGAACCTCCACTGCCACACAGCTCCGACAACTGACTACAAGGAGACACTGAACCTCCACTGCCACAAAGCTCCAACAACTGACTACAAGGAGACACTGAACCTCCACTGCCACACAGCTCCAACAACTGACTACAAGGAGACACTGAACCTCCACTGCCACAAAGCTCCAACAACTGACTACAAGGAGACACTGAACCTCCACTGCCACACAGCTCTAACAACTGACTACAAGGAGACACTGAACCTCCACTGCCACAAAGCTCCAACAACTGACTACAAGGAGACACTGAACCTCCACTGCCACACAGCTCCAACAACTGACTACAAGGAGACACAACCTCCACTGCCACACAGGAGACACTGAACCTCCACTGCCACACAGCTCCAACAACTGCCTACAAGGAGACACTGAACCTCCACTTTCACACAGCTGCAACAACTGACTACAAGGAGACACTGAACCTCCACTGACACACAGCTACAAGGAGACACTGAACCTCCACTGCCACACAGCTCCAACAACTGACTACAAGGAGACACTGAACCTCCACTGACACACAGCTCCAACAACTGACTACAAGGAGACACTGAACCTCCACAGCCACACAGCTCCAACAACTGACTACAAGGAGACACTGAACCTCCACCGCCACACAGCTCCAACAACTGACTACAAGGAGACACTGAACCTCCACCGCCACACAGCTCCAACAACTGACTACAAGGAGACACTGAACCTCCACTGCCACACAGCTCCAACAACTGACTACAAGGAGACACTGAACCTCCACTGCCACACAGCTCCAACAACTGACTACAAGGAGACACTGAACCTCCACTGACACACAGTTCCAACAACTGACTACAAGGAGACACTGAACCTCCATTGACACACAGCTCCAACAACTGACTACAAGGAGACACTGAACCTCCATTGACACACAGCTCCAACAACTGACTACAAGGAGACACTGAACCTCCACTGAGACAGGGAGTACTAACAGCTCACAAGCACTCTCTCTCACTCACTCACACACTCTCTCTCATTCACTCACACACACACACACAGAGACACCCAAGCACACACACACTAGCTGCTCACTCTCACACTCACTGTCTCTTTGGGAGGGCAGGGAACAGAGGACTGTGGCTTGACATGGGGTGAGGGAAGAGGACAGAGGAGGGTTGCTGGACATGGGGGGAGGACAGGGGACAGAGCAGACTTGCTACACATGGAGGTGAAATTAAAAAAACTCGCCCGTTTTAACGGGCTTAACGGCTAGTTATGGTTATAAAATGTCCAAATGTTAGGCAAGCCCTTAGTGTGCTCTAATCTCACCTTTGAAATGCCCCCAACATGCCCTCTTGTGATTTGGATATGTTTCAGATGAAATGCATAAAGGTCTGTAAAATAGGTTTAAAAAATACTGATTTGGACATTTTGAGAAGAAATTTGTCCAAATGGTGAATTTTGACACTTTTTAGATGTTTTTCTCTTTCAAAAAATGAACCCCATAGTTTTTACAACATTGTTTATTAAACCAAGTAAATCAACCAGCAATACCAACAGGATGATAGACAGAGTTATTTCTTATAGGAGAGACAGGTGTTTGAGGATGTATTTCTCTTATTAAACTGAACACCAAATATGATTTTGCAACTACATAAGGGATTAAGTAGCTAAAATTAGATTTGGAGAAAAAAAAAACCACCCATGAACATTTACCTTTAGATGCTGAGTTAAAATACATCTCTGATGATGAAAGTCATTTTGAAGAAATGAAAATGTCAGGTTACTTATGTGGCTCTTCTTGTTTTATTGGTGATAGAAAAGTGTTTCTTGCACTTTGGGGTTGTACACAGTCACAACAAAGTGAGAAGTTTAGGATCGAACACCCTGATCTGACATTAGAATGAGTATTGTCAGGGCTGGATTACGGCATAGGCCAACTAGATCCAAGAGTGTAAGGGGGGAAAGCCCTGTCTGGTGTGGTCATTGACACATAAGGCATTTCATACTGCCACCCCATCTTATATTGCGGCCTTGATCATTCCATACACACCCACCCGTACTCTTCGTTCATTAACCGACAACAGACTGATTCTACCCCCGCCTTCCAAGGCTAGATGGGAATCTACGTGTGCATCAGTTTTTTACTTTCTATCCCCAGCACTATGGAATTTGTTGCCTTAATCAATTAGATTGGAAAATCTTATTCTCATTTTTGTGTAGAACTAAAACCCCACTACTATCAAACAATTTTCATCACTTGACTTTTTGGTTGGTCGACTACACAGGTTTCCTGAAGTTTTTGAAATATTTCTGATTTATGTTATTGTTTTGATGTATGATTGCAGTACAAGCTGATTGTTTTTATTTTATTGCTATCTCTAGTAAGAAAGATTTGTCTGTCTTCTTTCCTATTTTTAAATGGAGTTCCTAAATAATTTTAATTTATGCCAATTTTTATTGCAATATTTGCTATGTGAACTGTTCTGATTTGTTATGCAATAAGTGACAGTATAGTAAAATAAACGATAAACAAATATTCAAGAGGAAAGGATAACAAGCATACAAAGAGTTTGTCACATATGAGGAAGAGAAAAGAAGAGTGGGGGGAGACGGAGAGGTGGGAAGGCAAGATGAGAGAACTTGGGTAGGCAAACAGAAAGGGAGATAGGAAAGGGCAGCATGGGAAGGGGAACGGAGAAACAGCATCGAACGCTAAAAATGCTCATCATATGCCAAGAACATCCTGGGCTAGAATTGTGTCCCATGAAACACACCCCCTAGTGCCCCACCCAGCCCACTGCACTGAGGCCACTATAGGGAAGACAATGGATGGGGAGAGATTTTTGCACCTTTGTCTCCCTTGTGCTCTCTGCGGCCTGTCATGTGCCTCAGTAGAGTAAGATTGCCACCTGGCTCCATATAATAAGAAGGGTACAAATTTAGTCCTGATTATATCCTAGTACATGCATGGACTTGTAGTTCAGACTTTTCCACTGATTGTCCTAGGAAAATTGGACATATAGGGCTAGATTCTATACAAGGAGCCTAAAAAATCCACTCGGTAAACATTTCTGCCTAAGTGTATTCTAAGTTCAGCACCTAGATTTAGGTAGGTATACAGAATACATGATATCCCAGTGCCTAAAACTACACGCCTCCATTTACACCAATGAGTGGTGTAATTTCTGGTGTGTAGATTTATGCGCAATGTGCCATATTCTATAACAGTGCGTGTAAATTTGGGAACACACACAGAATGCCCATTTCCCTTCCCATAGCCACACCCCTTTTGGACTGCACACATTAGAATTTAGGTGAAGTTCATTATAGACCACACTTAGCGAGTTGTGAGCATAAATTCTAATTATTGCCAATTAGTGCTCATTATTGCTTAAGTGCTGTTATCAACGCTGATTAGCTTTTTAAGCCAATTAAGTTACATGTGTTGTTATAGAATATGCCTGGATTTCAGCGCAGATCTCTAGGAGGGGCAAAATGGAAAGATCGTCCAAGTACGAATTAGGGCGTTCTTACGATAACGTCCAAAAATAGACCTGTATAATGGAAAAATAGTGTGGGCGTTTTTCGATAATCGATTATCCCTGTAAGAAAACAATCAAATGACGAGCGCATAAGCGTGACTAAATTGGGCGCCCTAAGATGGTCGATTATTGCAGGTGCAAATGACCAAATCACGTGGTGTGTAAAATAATGTACAAAGGTGTATCGCAAGTACAGTACATGTTGTTCAGGCCATCCGGGTACGGAAATATATGAGGAACGCATATATGTGTCAAATACAGACATATCATGCTGCTCCACCCATACTTTCATCATATGTGCCCATCTGAATGTCCGGATCTGCATGCACTGTACACCTACTGAACATGCAGTAAATGCATATTGTGTATATGTGAAAAGGGTCGGGTGGGGTGCGTCATACTCATCTATATAAGGCACGTTTCACACTCCTGCAGGCATGTGCACGTCAAAGACGTCTATGCTTACGAGGGCGTCCACGTGCTGATAGGGGCCATATATGGAATGGTCATCCATATATGGAGCTGTGCATGAAACGACGTCCCTCACGCAAGGTCGTCTATATAAGGCACTTCTTTTCCAACACGTGGAAAAATGGCACAATGGCGAGAGCCGAATTTCGGAGAGGAGGAGAGTTTGCTCCTCGTCAGGCTGTGCCTAAGGCACCGCCACACCCTCTTCATACAGCACCACCACCTGCCCCCCAGGCTGCAGGCCATGCGAGCCTGGTCCCGCATCCGGGAAAGGTTACAAAGGTAAGGTTATGGCCCAACCCCCCTCCCCTCCTGTACCTACACATATAACAGCTCCGTCATCAATGTTACCAGCAGTAACTGGAGTGTCCATGCAAGGATCATGAGTAATATAGGAATATGCACAATCACTAATAATTTGTATGTTATTTAAACGACCACCATTCCCACATCCCTACAAGAATGTATTTCGTTAGCTTAGTATCGTGACTATGCTATTAGTGTTATGTGAAAATATCGTTAGTTATGTGAAGGCCACATTTTCCAACCCCTCTTTGCAGCCAGTGGGTTACAACGCCTCCGAATAGTGGAAGCATGAGACCAATGAAACCTATACCATACTTTATAACATGGTCATGATAACACATATAAAGTAGTTTAACAAGCATACATTATAATGTATACAAACGGTATTGTCTGGCCTCATGCCCACCTCTCTGGCATCATCTGCATAGGAACCAACTCGGTGGCTGCTGTGGGTGCTTCACCACCCCACCCCCAATATCAAATATGTATGGAGGGAGGGGTCATCTCCACTGGGGGTTCCACCCCCCAAAATGGTAAAAAGGTGGCTCCTATGATTTACTACCAATGGAGGTGCCCCCCCCCCCCCAACACTGTAGACCCTCTCTCTCTGGTATGTGAATAGCAAATGAATGTGTGCAGAGGACAAAAAGGACCAACACCCCTGACCCCTGCTCTACAAACTTATATCTTACAGACGCTTTGGAGTCCACCGGGACCTCGAGTCCCTAAGGAGGCGGTTCCGCCGGGTGAGGCGGGAGAGGCCCGACCTCATCCGGGCAGTGCGAAGGCACCTCAGGGCTCGCCGTAAGTATTCAAAAACAGGACACCTGTACACATTACTACATACATTTCATGAATAAAGCAAATGTGTTGTACAATATCATTTCCCATGTGCCTAATAGCCACCCAGTAATACCATATCTGTCCCAGATCAAGGATGCAGGTTGCAGGGGTTCTCCCATGAGCGTGCTTGCAACGTCCGACCATCCCCCCGAGATGAATGAGATGATATGCCCCACTTTACTATTCCCCTTATTGTGGTGGCTGATTACTGTGTCCTGGTACAGCTGCCTGAGGCCCTACTTTTACTGCATGTTATGGCCTAAATCACATAAAAGAATTGTGCTCAACACCCTTCCCACTGCCCCCCCCCCAATAACTCCTACAACAACTGCCCATCAACCCCTCGTTGCATCTCACAATGCAAACATGCTGGTCAGCAATGAATTTGGTATGGCCACATGTCCTGCGTGGTGTGTGTCAGAGGAGGGTCCAGGGTTCTGTTTCATGTCATCTGATGCAGCTCATTCCCCATGGGCATAGGCTACGCCTTACCACACCCTGCCCCATCCCCTGCCTCACGCCACCCAGCTACTGCACTATGCAAGCCATGGTGTATGCACTGATCTCAATCACACTCCTTTTACATACACAGGGCTCCACCAGCAGGAAGCTGAGCGGCAGGATGAGGAGGGCCACCACCTCCAGGAGGAGGAGGAGGAGGAGGAGGAGCAGGAGGAACAGGAGGAGGAGGAGGAGCAGGAGGAGCAGGAGAAGGGGCACATGGAGGAGGAGGAGGAGCAGCAGCCAGGCCAGGAGGCGGGCCACCAGGAAGAAGAGGAGGAGGAGGACTCGGAGGAGGGAGTCCTGATCATAGATGAGGATCTCTCCCCACCTGCAGCTGCATATCAGGCCTCTCCCTCCCCACCTGCAGCGCCATCGCCTGGCCCACCTCCATCCCCTGGGCCAGCTTCTGTGTCCCCTGGCCCACCTCCATCCCCTGGCCCATCTTCCGTGTCCCCTGGCCCACCTCCAGCCTTTGGCCCGGCTACTGTAGTGCGCCTCCTGCAGCAGCTGGTAGATGGCCAGCAGCAACTTATAGTTGGCCAGCAGCAACTTATAGTTGGCCAGCAACAGCTGCTGCAGGAGGTGACAGCCCTACGGCAGGGCAATGAGCAGCTCCAGGGCCCACTAAGGGTACTGCTGGGGCTGCTCATTGCCCTGCTACAGAGGGCCTTACTAAGAGGGTGTGGCCGCCCTTAATTTAAATAGGGGGGGCCTGTTGGGGTTGTGTGTGTGGGGGGAGGGAGGGAAATGTTGGGGTTGTGTGTGTGGGGGGAGGGAAATGTTGGGGTTGTGTGTGTGGGGGGAGGGAAATGTTGGGGGTTCTGTGGGGGGTGGGGGAGGGAATTGTTGGGGTGTGTGGGGAGTTGTGGGGGGGGAGGAGGGCATTGTTGGGGCTTATTTTGTAGGGGTGGGGGTGGGGGGGAAATAAATGTTTCTGTTATAATATAACTATCAGGGTGTGTGTGTGTTTGTCTCCCTTGTGCATTACATATCACCAAATGGTGCTGTTGAGTTGAGAGGAAGGAGGCAGCAATATGCATAGCATTAAATGTGCTGTGTGAATGAGAAGGTGATGTATGTCTGAGAATGTTGGCCATACAGAACGCCACCTGTTCATTCTAACCTGCATGGCCATATGTGCAGGGGGGTTGGGCCGGGGAGGCTGGATGGATATTTGTGTTCATGAATAAAAATGGCCAGCCAGCATCTCTCTCTCCCTTCCTCCCTCCCCTCCACCATACTGACCCACAATACAGAGTGCCATCAATAAGAGATTAATAGTGTACCACGTGTGATCTGCCAGGTACACACTTCCACATAACTCCAGGTACTGCTGAGGAGCAAAAGGGAAACAATGGGAAACCCAATAGATGGATGGTTACTTCATCACAGTTGCAATGTAATACTTGTGTTAGGGAAGGGCACAAATAAAAATGGTGCTCATTATTTGCACTCTCCAGTAGTCGATCAAGGTGTGTTACATTCAAGTATTCTGGGTTTGTGTCAAACTTTGTCCCTGAACTGACTTGCCTTAGGTGGGATTTGAACCAGCAACCTTATGATTATAAGGCTGGTGCTCTAACCACTAGGCCACAGCAGCCACCAGGCTTTAGCCACCACCAGTTACTTTGGGTTGGTACCTGTACACACACCCCTTTCCCTCACCACCACGTCATAGGCCTCAGTGGCACTACCTGTAGCCACCTCGATCATTTTGTCCAGGCTACCGATTAAAAACAATGTAATGTGCATGTTCCCTACCCTACTACCTATGGAGCAATTTAGGAAGGTGTTCCATAATGTGCTATACACATCCATTGCATTAATCATTCTCCCCTCCCCCGCCTATGGACCTTGAGAATGGGTGGCCACTTCATAAATGGGGACTGGGGTACACCACATAAACAAGGAAGATGGAAGCTACCGGGAACCAATACAGCACCTCCAACAGCTGGCCCACACCACTGAGAACCTGCCAACCCCACAGTACAGTGCACAGGAACCTGGTGAAAAGAGAGCTACCTAACATCTGACTCCAGACTACATACATACAGTGAATGCACACTCCTTGACTATGAGCACAAAGAGAAGAGGTGGCAGACAAATGAGAGCTTACCATGAACGTCTGTTTCAAGACTGTGTAGTGCGCCTTTTATCTTCTGGAACATTAGCTGCACATCTCCCTGATTGAAATGACCCTCACTGAGGGGTGTTTGATTTGGGCCGACTGTACTAAATTGTTCGCCCCCACACACTGCCTGCTACAACTAGGCAGAGAGAATGGGAGAAAGAAAGGGAGCATCAGGGGATGTGGAAGACAGGAAACGGAAGGCGTGGTGGCTGAGGGCCAACAATAATTCCCCCCCCCCCCCCTAAATACACAGGTGTACCCAAGCATACTTAGCTAAACACATACCTTCATATAAGTGAGGGTAAAACCCTGTAACTGATTATTACGAACATCGGGCAAGGTCTAAGTGCAGGAAATGGCAGGTAAAATGGCAATGAAGAAAGGGAAGGCAGGTGGAGACGCCCATACTTATCTACTCATAATCGAAACCATGTGTTCCTAATCGCTATCTGAGCTGGGCACGCTTAGGAATTATGTGTATAATTGAAAAAGTAGCGCCCAAATCAGAAACGCCTATTCCCCCGTCTCAATGGGCGTTCTTGGCGCCTATATAAACGCCCACTCCGTATTTTCAAAAACCCCATTGGTACAATGCCACCACGCATGCCGCCGACCCGGAAGGGTAATTTTCTCGAGGCAGAGGTGGAGCTCCTGGTGCAAGAAATTGTACAGCGGCACCGGAGTCTGTTTGCTCCCACAGGGCAGAGGCTGGCAGCAACAGTAAAGCAGCGGGAATGGGAGGCAGTACGGGACAGCCTGAATGCTGTCTTCCATGCTGGGAGAGACGTGGAGGACTGCAAGAGGAAGTGGCGGAAGCTGAGGAGGGATGTTCGGAGGAAGGCGGGGGCCAATCCCCCAGGCAATGACACTGCCAACCTTACACCCATGGAGCTGATGGTGTACTCCCTCCTACCCCAGGAGGGCATCCACGGGATTGGCTCCATGGACACCTCGGGCCAGGCTGAGGACTCAGGTAGGTGTTTCATTATGCAGTTGGGGTATCTGTTGTGCTGCAGTACACTTGTGTTATAGAAGTTGGGGTCAGGGGGAGGGAGGTGAGGAGTGGGGGGCAGGAGGAGGGAGGGAGATAGGTGGGTGGGGGGGGGAGTATCTCTGGCTGTCTTTATGTATATTAACAGGCCACCTTTATGATGCTGTTGTGACCTGGTAACCCCTACTCACTAGCTGTCTACTCTTACTCCCTATCCCTACCGTTGTCATTGGGTTTCCTCTTACTTGTCCTGTGTGCCCATATTTATAGAATTAATTGTAAGCTCTATTTGAGTAGTGGTAGTGGTCGTGTGTGTTATAGGAGCAAGCAGACAGGGTGGGTGCTGTGTGTGTGTGTGAGCACCCCCAATATTGAGGAAAGATCATGTAGCTGTGCAGGGAGGAGTGTTGGTCACTGGGCTTAGCACCCCCAATACTACTTTCCAGTTGGCTCCTATGGGTGTGTGTAGGTTACTACTGTGGCAGAACTCTGGGGGCCGTCCTTCCCTACTACTCCCTCCTATTTTCCCATTACCAAACTGTGCCTAGTTCCTCCTGTGACCTCTGTGCTCTACTGAGTGTGGGCCACATGCATTCAACTGAAGGAGCCTGTAATGGGGGTCATAAAGCAGTTCTATGCAGTTTAGCAAGTCAGTAGTAACACAACACATGCTGCAATGTTGTTCAATTTAACAATTATACAACTAACAGCTTGAGCACAACGTTGTGAGTGGTGTCCTTCTCTTGGCTGCTCATCCACCACCTCTACCCAGCTGCCTGCGGGCCTCTCTCTTTCGTACCCGTGTCAATTCCATTCCTCCTCACCATCTCTTTGCTGGGTCATCAGGTTGGGGGACATACCAATGTATATGAATGCTGAAAGACAAAAGTGGGTTATTTGCACCAACACTATTCCTCACTCTTGTGCTATACAGGTGAAGACTCAGAGGAGGCTGGCCCTAGTGGCCTGCAAGGCCAACGCCCTACACCATCCGTCCAGCCTCAACCTCCACAGCCTGCAGCACCAGCAGTCCAGCCTCCACCACCTGCACCAGCTGTGCATCCTCCGCGTCCACCACCACCTGCACCAGCTGTCCAGCCTCTACCACCTGCACCAGCTGTGCATCCTCCGCGTCCACCACCACCTGCACCAGCTGTTCAGCCTCTACCACCACCAGCTGTCCAGCCTCTGCCACCACCACCACCACCTGCACCAGCAGAGGCCGCACCTCCAGCACCGGAGGACTTTGTTGAGGAGGAGGAGGGCCCAGCTCCCCGCCAGAGGCCATCTGGCCAAAGGAGGCAACTCCTGCGGCTGGCCACGGAGCTACTCCGCCACAACGTGCGCTTGGAGGAGTACCGCCAGCAGAAACTGGAGCTGCAGCGCCAAGCACTGGAGGCACAGCAGCAAGCACACCAGGAACTCCTCCAGGCGCACCATGAAGGCCACCAGGAGGTGCTCCAGCAACTGAGACGGCTGGAGCAGAGCATCCAACACCTGCGCCCTCAGGGCACCGCGCCTACTCCAGCCCCCGTGCTGCTGGAGCAGCCCCTGCCATCAACATCCTCCTCCACTGACCACCAGCAACCACCAGCTAAGAGGTGGGCATTGCGCTCCTCAGCCTCCGCACCCACTCCTGCAGCACCCGCGAAATCTGCTCCCATTCTGGGTCCTGTGGCCAGACCACTAGAAGCAAGAAGGTGGCTCGATTTCCACGGTGCAGCCGAAGCCGCAGGCTGCCGTGGGGATAGGGAGGAGGACACTGGGAGCAGCAGCTCAGAAGAGACTTCCCATGCAGCACCAGCTGCAAAGGAAGGGCGTGGGAGGGGTAGGAGGGGACGGGGGAAGGGAAGGGGAAAATGATGGGACATGCTGTAGGGTGAGGGTTGGTGGGAGGGGGGTGGGTGTGGGAGGGTGGTGGTGGTGGTGGTGGGGTTGACCAAACACATATGCACTGTATGTACAAAATAAATGTTCACTTACATTCACCTAAAACTTGTTTCAATGAGTCTTTGTCTTGCTCTTACGCCAAGCTGGTAGGCATTGAGCTCTGCTCTGTGGGCTGGGGGTGGAGGGGGCTCCTCTTCCAGCTCATCTGGGGCCTCTTCTGGTGGTGGCTGTGGCTCCTCTGGGAGAGGCTGTCCTCTGCGCTGGGCCAAATTGTGTAACATACAGCACGCCACAAAGATCTTGGCCACCTTTTCTGGACTGTAGAGCAGCTCTCCTCCAGACCGGTCCAGACAGCGGATGTTTCCTGTTGTAGGTTTCTTCTGGCCCTGGTTGTGGGTGGATCAGGGGGGTCATAAGCCATGTCCTCTGCGGGTAGCCTCGGTCACCTTTGCAGAAAAGCAGAATGAGATAGATGAGTGTGTATCGCTTGGAGCAGGTACAGGGGGGGCGGGGGGATTTGGATAGTGGGTTGTGGTGGAGGAAGCCAGGGCGGAGGGTTGCCCAGTGGAGGAGGTCTAGTATGGGTGGTACATGCATGTTGCACTTACCTAGTAGCCATCCACAAATGAACTCCCCTCGCTCGAACCTGCGGAAGATGCCTGAGTGCTGTAGGATGTAGGCATCGTGGCTGGAGCCGGGGTACCTGGCACACACGTCTAATATCTCCCCCTGGGCATCACATACAACTTGCATGTTCATAGAATGAAATGCCTTCCTATTTCTGTAGGTGGCTTCGTGTGCCCGGGGGGGTCTGAGGGCTACGTGTGTGCAGTCTATCACACCGATGACCGAGGGGAATCTAGCAACAGCATAGAAGGCGGCCATGTTGTTGTGCAGGGCCTGGGGGGTGGTGGGGAAAGTGATGTAGTGTGAGGTGTGAGTCATGAAGGCATCCAGGAACTGGGTGAGACAGTGTGAAATAGAAGCCTGGGTGAGGCCTGTGTTAGCAGCTAATACGGATTGAAAACTGCCAGTGGCCAGGACAGAGAGAGCGGAAGTGATTTTGAGGTGGGCAGGGATGGGGTTATTCCTACGTGTCTGGGGCTGAAGGAGGGGTGTCAGCTGCTCGCACAGCTGACGAATAGTGGCCCTATCAAACCTGAACCTTGTTAGACACTGCTGGTCAGTGAGTTGTAGGAAGGTGGTGCGGGGCCTAAACACTCGGGGCCGTGAATACCTCCTGCGGTGGGTGGCCTCTTCGTGTAGCATGCATGCCACAAGTGCATTAAGTGCATCCATATCCCCACCACCAGTGCAAGTATTAGGACTAGTAGTCAAACAAACAGCAACACACACAGATCTGTCACTTCCAGCCACCACGCCCTCTGGCCACTCACTCGCCAAACAGTACAGGAACACAGAGACAAACGGAGGTCAGGGAATAGAGTACACACGTGGGAAGAGTGAATGGGGAGGGATAGGGGGAGGGGAAGGGGGCGATGGAGCAAAGGAGTAGGAGTAAGGAACGGTGAAAGGGTATGACACAAAAAGAGGCAGGGCACACAGACGACCGTCACAGGTACTCAACACGCTCGGCTTTCTCTCTGCAACCACCACTTCCGCTCTTCCACCAACAATATCGCCACTCTCCAACTACACACAATCGCTAATGGGTCTAAAGACGCTTTCCCCCTTGCTCTGGTCGCTTTTATTTCGGGTCCATCATATTACGCCCATCTTCCCGCTCAACCAGAGCCCTTTCGCTATTCGTTATACGTTGTACCCGGCCACGTCGTATCACCGCCCCTAACACGCCCCCGACACGCCTCTTATTTGGACGTTTTTACGTCCACGTACGAGCGACACGGACGCACTGAAACATTGCTTTCGATTATATGGATTTACTCGTTTTTGTGAGATTAACGTCCATCTCCCGATTTAGGTCGACTCTTGGGCGTTTTTTTCGTTTGATTATAAGCAGGTAGGTGTGCTATATAGAATCCGGGGGATAATACAAATTTTTTTCACATGCATTGAGGTTAAGCCAGGACTAAATTAGCTTGTTCACAATGACATGTAGCTTGTTGCTATCCTATCCTTGAATTAGCAGCTATTCCACCATTCAGCAGGCTGAATTTGCAAAGTCTATTTAGCAAACAATGTTTCTGAGTTGTCGGTTGCCTTTAATATCCTGGGAAAGAAATAAACCATTCATTGCTTGAAAAATGCCTTCTGAATTTCAAATCCTTTTAAAAGAAAAAAATGGGTGGGGAGTAGTGGCACGAAACAAACACAGCCCTCCTGAGGGATTTAGAAGAGGTCATTTGGGGCACTGAACCAAACTAATAGCAAGACCATGTCTAACCCTATTCTGTCCCTCTCAGCACGAGCACACAGGCCTGCTCACTAAACAGTGGTCAAGCCTCAATTCTGCTCTATTTTATCTCCACATGGGGGCTTTGAAAAGTTTCCCAGTAAAAGAGAATTTGGCAGAATCAGAATTTCCGTTTAATGAGAGCAAAGAAATGGAAAGAGCATTAGAGGCAGGAAAACTGCATGGGGTCTGAGAAGCAAAATCATATGTATGAACCAGGGGAGTGGTGCTGACCCAGAGCCCTGAGAAGTAGGTAACATAACAAAAAAAATAAGAGATGGATGAAGTCCAGCTTTAGAAGTCTGCTTTTGCATTTGGTTTTACTTTGTTTCTTTTCTTTCTATTTTCATTTCACTTTGGAGGTGCTGAAGAGAAATGCAACACAGAACAGGTATAGAAAAGGCAGCAACAATGCACGCTCCTTATACACATACACATTGCTTTCACCTCAAAGCTGGTACTTCAGGGGTAGCACCATTTCAAGCATCCTCCACAAAACACCGCAGAATAAGGACAGTACAGGTAGCGACACTTCACATGTTGTCTTGCCCTTCTGGCAAGCTCATACCCCATAGTAACATTCGCTTCATTATGAGCCATTATCTCTTTACCAAGGGACAAAAAGCAACCTGGAGACCCTTACTGTGTAGTAACGATCATAGCATTGGCATTTAGAGTGTAATTTAAGTCATAGCCTGTGTGGCATCTGCCTTTGTCTGAGACAAAAGTGCCTCTTTTTCCATCAACTAATATTTATGCTGGTGTGCTGGGCAGGGGCAGGAAAAAGAGAAGGAAAGATTCAAGGAAGGGGGAAAGAAAGACAGGATAGGCCAATCACTTTGGAAAACTACATACTGGGCTGGACAGATGTTTAGGGGAGAACAGGAAGGGAATGGAAGAGGGGGATGATGTGTCAGTCTCCGTCACACTTGAACACGTATCAAGAAACACATAGAAAATTCATGAAAAATTGAAAAATTAAAGAGTCAAAATTGCATAGGATTTGGTAGGAGGGTTTTTTTTTGTCAATGATTACATGTGGCACCATTGGGCAATACCCTAATATCGGGTTGTAAGAAGTTACATGAAAGCCTGGGTGATTTTATGAGACTTTTTCTCCCCCTCAGATCAAATTATGATTTAATTGTGATATTTTTGGTGAACTACCTATCTTTGTTCTAAAGCATTTGCTTATTGGCGATAGATCAGTATCGTGTTATTCTTATTGAAGGTTAGTCACTGTCAATAGTCAGGTGTTTGAGATGGAGGAAGACATATAACAAACTTTGCACTTGCCCTGTGTCTAATTAGAGTAGCTAAGAACATCACTAGATCAATTCAGCTCTCTGGTCCTCTGTAGATCTTAATGCATTCAAAGTAGGGATGTGTAAGGCAAACATTTGGTAATCTTCAGACTCTGAATCGTTCTGATTATTTGGATCCATTAATGTCAATGAGGCCAGCACTTTTATAGCCTAACAGTGATGTTTTCCATCCATTTGTGATCTGCTGAGAAACGGTACCAAAAGTGGGGTATATGACTTACTGTCATGAAATTCCTAGCCACCTGCCTAGGGTAACCCTGCAGCCACTTAGAGGGTCTATTCCCAGCACAGCTCAGGTCCACCTGCACCTGCTACTTGTGCTCTACACTAGCACCCTCCTCCCACCGACTGGGTCACAACCACCTCTAGGCGAGTCTCTCACTCTCAAATTATCCCCAGTGATTTCTAGGTTACTAGGGACACACTCCCAATAGTCCCATAGTTCCCAGAAAGCACTCACAGACCCAACACACAAACCACCAACATTCTTTATCAGTCCAGACATAGAGGCAATAAACTCTAAATATTGTTTATTGTCTTTTAAAAATTGAACAGTGAAACAAAATAGTGCAATCAGCAAACAATAACAGGTAACCGAAATATGGATCAATTATAACACTAACTAAACATTTGTTTACTTCCTAGAAAGTACCTGGGGGAGATGAGGGCATATAACTCTTCACCAGTTATCAAATATAACTGTTTTTTTACAGGGCTTCAGCAAAGAGCTCTCTCTCTCTCTCTCTCTCTCTCTCTCTCTCTCTCTCTTCTCTTGGGCTGAAACTGAACCAACAACCAGTACAATTGAAATTAAAAAAAAAGCTCCTGGGCGAAATTGAGCACTCCAATACCTGCCTGTACCATTAGTTCACAATATTCACTCAAGGCGGCCACTTTTTCCAGATATACTGGAACACCCACCGATCTATTTATATATTTATTTATTTGGATTTATTAACCGCCTTTATGAAGAGATTCACCCAAGGCAGTGTACAGCAGGTACAGTTTAACATAAAACTTACAATTTTGCTAACAATATAATAATAGTAAAATAAACAAGAATAAACATAAATACAACAAATGAGGTAAACTTGAAAACAGTAAATTGAAACCTAATAATTGAACTATCCTGAAACAGCTTAAAAAATATACACATTTAACTGCACTGGAATTCAAATACCAGAGATATAATGCATGTTAGCGTAATACTAATGATACACCTAATAAGCATGCATTAGAGCATTCAATTAACATAGACATGATGCTGAATAGTTTCTACAGTACAGCTTACCATATAGCTGAGGGATCAAGATGCGTGGTAGAGAGTCAGTTGGGATAATTTAATGGTTAGCTAAAATCAAGGTAAGTTCTTTGTATAGTTAAGCAAGAGATAAGGAACTGTTCTAAGTTACAGTACGTGTAGCAAACTAGTCCAGGTGCAGAATGGTTGTATAGGGGGGAAAGGGAAAATGGGACTTGATATACCACCTTTCTGAGGTTTTTGCAACTACATTCAAAGCAGTTTACATATATTCAGGTACTTGTTTTTGTACCAGGGGCAATGGAGAGTTAAGTGATTTGCCCAGAGTCACAAGGAGCTGCAGTGGGAATTGAACTCAGTTCCCCAGGATCAAAGTCCACTGCACTAACCACTAGGCTACTCCTCCACTCACTGTAGTCAGTCACCCTACTTATTAAAGGTTTGGGAGAAAAGCCAGGCCTTTACCTACTTCCTGAAGTAGAGGTAGTCTCGATTTACTTGTAGCCCCTCTGGGAGTAAATTCTAGATCATGGGAGCTACTCCTGAGAAGGCTCGTTGGTGGGTATCACATCATACAATTTCTTTTGATGAGGGTACAGATAGTGATAATCCTTGAGAGGACCTTAGAAGTTTTAAAGGTGTGTAAAGGGTTAACTTATTCTTTAAGTACTCTGTCCATTTTGTTTGAGGGCCTTGAAAATCAAATATATATACAGTGGGGGAAATAAGTATTTGATCCCTTGCTGATTTTGTAAGTTTGCCCACTGACAAAGACATGAGCAGCCCATAATTGAAGGGTAGGTTATTGGTAACAGTGAGAGATAGCACATCACAAATTAAATCCGGAAAATCACATTGTGGAAAGTATATGAATTTATTTGCATTCTGCAGAGGGAAATAAGTATTTGATCCCCCACCAACCAGTAAGAGATCTGGCCCCTACAGACCAGGTAGATGCTCCAAATCAACTCGTTACCTGCATGACAGACAGCTGTCGGCAATGGTCACCTGTATGAAAGACACCTGTCCACAGACTCAGTGAATCAGTCAGACTCTAACCTCTACAAAATGGCCAAGAGCAAGGAGCTGTCTAAGGATGTCAGGGACAAGATCATACACCTGCACAAGGCTGGAATGGGCTACAAAACCATCAGTAAGACGCTGGGCGAGAAGGAGACAACTGTTGGTGCCATAGTAAGAAAATGGAAGAAGTACAAAATGACTGTCAATCGACAAAGATCTGGGGCTCCACGCAAAATCTCACCTCGTGGGGTATCCTTGATCATGAGGAAGGTTAGAAATCAGCCTACAACTACAAGGGGGGAACTTGTCAATGATCTCAAGGCAGCTGGGACCACTGTCACCACGAAAACCATTGGTAACACATTACGACATAACGGATTGCAATCCTGCAGTGCCCGCAAGGTCCCCCTGCTCCGGAAGGCACATGTGACGGCCCGTCTGAAGTTTGCCAGTGAACACCTGGATGATGCCGAGAGTGATTGGGAGAAGGTGCTGTGGTCAGATGAGACAAAAATTGAGCTCTTTGGCATGAACTCAACTCGCCGTGTTTGGAGGAAGAGAAATGCTGCCTATGACCCAAAGAACACCGTCCCCACTGTCAAGCATGGAGGTGGAAATGTTATGTTTTGGGGGTGTTTCTCTGCTAAGGGCACAGGACTACTTCACCGCATCAATGGGAGAATGGATGGGGCCATGTACCGTACAATTCTGAGTGACAACCTCCTTCCCTCCGCCAGGGCCTTAAAAATGGGTCGTGGCTGGGTCTTCCAGCACAACAATGACCCAAAACATACAGCCAAGGCAACAAAGGAGTGGCTCAGGAAGAAGCACATTAGGGTCATGGAGTGGCCTAGCCAGTCACCAGACCTTAATCCCATTGAAAACTTATGGAGGGAGCTGAAGCTGCGAGTTGCCAAGCGACAGCCCAGAACTCTTAATGATTTAGAGATGATCTGCAAAGAGGAGTGGACCAAAATTCCTCCTGACATGTGTGCAAACCTCATCATCAACTACAGAAGACGTCTGACCGCTGTGCTTGCCAACAAGGGTTTTGCCACCAAGTATTAGGTCTTGTTTGCCAGAGGGATTAAATACTTATTTCCCTCTGCAGAATGCAAATAAATTCATATACTTCCCACAATGTGATTTTCCGGATTTAATTTGTGATGTGCTATCTCTCACTGTTACCAATAACCTACCCTTCAATTATGGGCTGCTCATGTCTTTGTCAGTGGGCAAACTTACAAAATCAGCAAGGGATCAAATACTTATTTCCCCCACTGTAAATGACCTAGAGATGGGAGTAACTAGTGAGGTAATTAAATTTGCTGATGACACAAAGTAATTCAAAGTCGTTAAATCACGGGAGGATTGTGAAAAATTACAAGAGGACCTTACGGGACTGGGAAACCCCATGGAGTCACTGTGGCGTCTAAATGGCAGATGATGTTTAATGTGAGCAAGTGCAAAGTGATGCATGTGGGAAAGAGGAACCCGAATTATAGCTATGTCATGCAAGGTTCCACGTTAGGAGTCATAGACCAAGAAAGGGATCTAGGTGTCGTCGTTGATGATACGTTGAAACCTTCTGCTCTTTGTGCTGCTGCGGCTAAGAAAGCAAATAGAATGTTAGGAAAGGAATGCAAAACAAAACTGAGGATGTTATAATGCCTTTGTATCGCACTATGGTGCGACTGCACCTCGAATATTTCTGGGATAAGTAGTATAGAATGTTTTGTACCTTTTGGGGATCTTGCCAGGTATTTGTGACCTGGATTGGCCACTGTTGGAAACAGGATGCAGGACTTGATAGACCTTTGGTCTTTCCCAGTATGGCAATACTTATGTAATCACAAGTACTTGGGTTCAAGCAAAGTTTGTTGTGTTTAGCCCATTCTTGAATTGATGTTAGGTAATCAGTTTATTCAGGGTTGTGGGTAAGTGAGGTTCAATGGGTACGAGTAGCTGCACATCATCCACGCATATGTAGAACTGATTGAGCTATGTGAAAAATTGCTTAGGCATGGGGATCAGCAGGGCCATAAATAAATAGAGTAATTAAGGCCGTAAGGTCATTTTAATCACCTGCACTTTTCCATACCAAGAGATATTAAGGACTTCCAACCTATTTAAATCATCAATTAAAGCCTGAACTTTTGGAGAGTAGTTAACTTCATACAAATGGGAGAGGTCTGCCAGGGCTGGCCGAAGGCAACTTGTCACCTAAGGCAGAGCTAATATGATTGATAAAGTTTCTTCCTCTCCTAAATGGCTCCATTGTGTCTGGTCCCAAAATGAATGGAAGAAATAAGGATTTGACTCATTTCTGAGTCAAGGATCTTTTGGTTAAAGTTACATAAACTCAAAATGTAATCATTCATTGAGTTTATCATTGCCTTTAAAAGAAATTCAGATCTGTAGTGCAAATCTTTGGCTAAAATGCAATACTAGCTAGATTCCTTCAAACATCATTTTCTCTTATCTATATTATTTTCTATATGCATCTAATTATTGGACTTGTAAGAATGAAACTGAGGTACAGAACAGACTGAGACATATCATCTACTGAAGTAATAAGCAGCTTTTTGAGGTATCTGACCTATGTGATCACACAGGGCACAATACTCCAGTGATCCCCACTATGCTGAATTCCGCACACCCTTCTCCCCCGCAATCTTCTCAATGCCTGGTGAATACTGTAGAACACAAGTTAGAGCTTGATCTGTATCAGTTTTCACTTGATGAGAAAACAAAAGATATCTATTCAAAAACCTGGCATGTCTGTAAGCACACTGTAATAAATGATGAGGATATCCCCTTGTACTTAGATGATGCTATACTCCTCGAACTTGAAATTTGAAATCTTCAATATCAGTACGGATCTGTCGATAATGTGCAAACTGTAAAAAAAAAAAAAGACAAACTACATCGTAAAGCAGGAGGATTATTACTAGAGTATACCAGTAAGGTGTTTCTATCTGTGAAAAATAGTAGTGTCAAAATGATCATCTTTCTTTGTCACCAAGACATCAAAAAATGAAATCTGATTCACATGATAGGAAATGCTAAATTGTTGTGGTGGGAATCCAACTACCTATGAAAATCATGTAAGTCATCCTCTGAAATAGTCCAAATTACAAACACATCATCTATGTATCACAACCATGCTTTTATAAAGGGAGAAAAAGCATTCAATTGAATCCACTTTTCTTCAAATTTCTGCATAAAAAGATTAGCCACTGAAGGGGTATAAACAATCAGAAATAAGTATTCAAGTACCCATAGACAAGAAATTCTTCTCCAAATCCCATTCATATAAATGTACATTTTAAGATAAAACAATGTAAAATAGAATACATATTAAAAATGGCAAAAAATATCAAATATCATCTCAAAGGAAATGGCAAAATTTAAACAGTTGGTATTTTAAATAATTTCCACAAGGACAATAAATTAACCTTGTGTCTCAATACAAGAGATAGCTCATTCCACTTTTCTGGACTTATAACACTAAGAGGGGCATAATTGAATGGGGATGACCATCTCTAAGGGTGCTCATCTCTAAGGATGTCCCGGGAAAGGGGCAGGGAAGTCACTATTATCGAAACAAGATGAGTGTCCATCTTTCACTTCGATAATACGGTCAAGGATGCCCAAATCTCAACATTTAGGGCGACCTTAGAGATGGTCGTCCCTGGTTTTCGGCGATAATAGAAACTGAGGATGCCCATCTCAAAAATGACCAAATCCAAGGCATTTGGTCATGGGAGGAGCCAGCATTCGTAGTGCACTGGTCCCCCTGACTTGCCAGAACACCAACCGGGCACCCTAAGGGGCACTGCACTGGATTTCACAAATTGCTCCCAGGTGCATAGTTCCCTTACCTTCGGTGCTGAGCCCCTCAACCCCCCCCCCCCAAAACCCACTCCCCACAACTGTACACCACTACCATAGCAGTAAGGGGTGAAGGGGGGCACCTATATGTGGGTACAGTGGGTTTGTGGTGGGTTTTGAAGTACTCACATTTACCAGCACAAGTGTAACAGGTAGGGGGGGTGGACCTGGGTTTGCCTGCCTGAAGTGCTCTGCACCCACTAAAACTGCTCCAGGGACCTGCATACTGCTGTCAGGGAGCTGGGTATGACATTTGAGGCTGGCATAGAGGCTGGAAAAAATATTTTTGAATTTTTTTAGGGTGGAAGGAGCTTGGTGACCACTGGGGGAGTAAGGGGGGGTCATCCCCAGTTCCCTCCGGTGGTCATCTGGTCAGTTCGGGCACCTTTTCGAGGCTTGGTCGTGAAAAAAAAGGGACCACGTAAAGTCGACCAAATGCTCGTCAGGGATGCCCTTCTTTTTTTCCCCATTATTGGCCGAGGACGCCCATCTCTTAACCACGCCCCCGTCCCACCTTCAGTACACTGCCGACATGCCCTCGGGAACTTTGGTCGTCCCCGCGATGGAAAGCAGTTGAGGATGCACAAAATCAGCTTTTGATTATGTCGATTTGGGCGACCCTGCGAGAAGGACACCCATCTCCCGATTTGTGTCGAAAGATGGGCGCCCTTCTCTTTCGAAAATGCTCCTGTAAGGGACCCTTTTACTAAAGGGTTGGTGCACGGCAACAGGCCTGCCACGTGCCAGTCTGGAACCACTGCCGGGCTACCACAGGAACCCGGTGGTAGTTCCCACCCCCAGAGTGCGCCATTACAGGACATGCAAAAATAGTTGCTATTTTTATAGTGTCGGTGCTTACCCGGTAGTAATTGGGCAGTGCCGCATACTGCCCAGTTACCGCCGGGTTAGTGCGGGAGCCCTTACTGCCACCTGAATGGATGGCAGTAAGTGCTCCCCCCAAAAATGGCCAAGCGGCAAGGACTTGATGGACAGAAAAGTTAATTTTCCTTTTAAGTAGCTGCTAATTCATTGGAGCAAATGAAAAAAGACTATTCCCCTACCCTCTATAAGGTCCTTGCTTATTGAATACAGCTCTGCCCAGGTTGATGAAAAGTTGAGGATGATAGGATGCTATTAAATTTTAAACATAGAAAAGCTACAATAAGTAAAGATGAATGCAGAAACAGAAGATAAACCATGTCTGGGAACAAAGAAATCTAGGAAATGAATTATTAAAACAAACAAAAAAAAAGATTCTGTGTGTGAGAAAGAAAAGCACTAAAGTATCAGATATTGCTTGAAAGTAGGTGAAGGGGAGGGGGTGGTAACGCAGGTTGAGCTAAGATGAATGCCAATGGGAAGTAAATTACAAAAATGCAAGTTCAGGCAAATACAAGGAGAGAAACAAATGCAGAAAACAAAGCAGAAGACAAATGGCATGCCTCACCAACACACATGCTATGACAACTGAGCAAAGCATTGTTAGCAAGATGAATAGGAAGAAAACGTGGAAGGACTTTTCTCCTCCATCCTGTATGACTCTTCTCATTTGGTTACCGCTTTCCATTTGCATGTATGCACCATACATAGATATTTCCTATTCGGGACTTCTCCAGGATTTCTCCTGCAAAGCAGAGAGGAACTAAGCACAGAAAACAATATGTGTCTCTAACCTATAGCCACTGGGAGTATTACCTGACAGTTAAAGTGCAGGGGAAGCTGAAATTTCAGGCTAGTCCTAATTTGTTTTACTTTGAATTTTGTTTTCTTTCATCTGCAGCTTACAACAAATTGATAGCCACATATCTAGATCTTTTACAATCCTCGTGGCTCTCCATGCATTTCTGAGTAGCACATATATTCTGTGCCTTATTTATGGAAGTTTGGTTTTGACAAATAAAATTGTTCTATAAATTCAGGTTTCTGTCCATTCACATTTCTCTTATAATAGTTGACAAGCTCTCCATTTCTTCTTCCAGATTTTCCAGTGCAAAACTTACAAACGGTATAGAATTGCAAGCTAGCTTTCTTTTTACCTTGTTGTAAAAGATCATGTCTGAGCATCTATCCTCCTCTCCCCCCCTCCTCCAATAATTAAGGATTGTTAAACCCAGTTTCAGTCAAATTTCTGTCACAGATAGTAGAGTGGCCAGTAAACCTCCAGATCACACGTTTCACATGCCTTTAGTGCTTAGTATCAAGTTTTTTCCCACTAGACAGAAAAAAAATTGTAGAAATTGCAGGGAGGTCAGAGCACATTGGAGTGTCATCACACATTTTTCAAGCTGCCTTGTCATTGGTTAATGCCCGAGGACACCCACTGACTCCAAGGCTTATCTAGTTTTATCTAAGAAAAAAAAAAATCTCAAAGGTTTAGTGATGTACATAATAAGTACAAATGTATTGCCATACTGGGACAAACCAAAGGTTCATCAAGCCCAGCATCCTGTTTCCAGCAGTGGCCAATCCAGGTTGCAAGTACCCGGCAAGATCCCAAAACAGGTTTCAGAAGAATACATTTTATGCTGCTTATCCTAGAAGCAGTGGATTTTCTCTAAGTTCATTTTAATAATGGCTTATGGACTTTTCATTTATGAAGCTATCCGAACCTTTTTAAAACCCTGCTAAGCTAACTGCTTTTACTACATTCTTTGGCTTTAGATTCCAGAGTTTAATTACACATTGAGTGAAGAAATATTTTCTCCAATTTGTTTTAAATTTACGACTTTGTAGCTTCATTGCATGCCCCCTAATATTAGTATTTTTGGAAAGAGTAAACAAGTAATTCATGTATATCCACTCCACTCATTATTTTATAGACCTCTATCATATCTCCCTTCAGCCATCTTTTCTCCAAGCTGAAGAGCCCTATCCACTTTAGCCTTTCCTCATAGGGAAGTCATCCCATCTCCTTTATCATTTTTGTCGTCCTTTTCTGTACCTTTTCTATTAAACAGAAGTTCACACAGTTCTAGTTTTATCTCATTCCACGTCTGGACTGGTAGCTCCTATTTCTGTAAGAAAAACAGCTGAGTACATTCACACTGGGTCAAGATGACAACCTTACCATGGAGGCAAATGCCCAGGGAAGAAGAGGGGTTTCACAATCACACCTGTGTGGGGTTTTTTAAAGCTCTCTCAAGCACAACTTCCATTTGACAATGCATCCACTGATATTCAAATCTCTGAAGGCGGCATCTACATGATCCTGAAAGCACCCACAGCTACTATAGATTCTTCATCCACTTGACCAATGACAGGCATCACAGCCTAAAGAGAATCTAGTTCAGCTACAGGATCACTCCATTTGCATTTCAAGCTTACTTACTCACAGACTTTTTAAATTGAAATGGAATGCATTTCAAACTCAATTAAGGAGAAAGTTAAATGCCGACGGTTCTGTATACTTGCCATATGCTGCTCTATTGCTGTCGTATGGAAACCTTGTCTTGAGCAACCATAAAATAAACTTCCAGGAGGCACTGCATAAATCTGTTTGCTTGCAGAACATTACAGATGGCTAAGGAATTGGAAAGGCGTGATACAACAAGCAGTTGATGCCAATCAAGACACCTATTTACTAATGCTTAGTGTGATATAATAGCATTATTATGCATTATCTGCTTCAAAGCCCATCATATTAAATAGGCTTTGGTGTGTATAACATTTTAGTAAACAGGGGCCTAAATGTTCAGGGGTGATTTTCCACTGGGTTGCTAACCAGAACGTTTCTGAATGTCTTCCTTTTCCTCAATGCAGCCAAAGTTGATGCAAGGGTATTCAGTATCCTAGGCAAATAATTTAATTTGCATCTGCCTCTATTGACTTTTAAGGCCACTAATGTCGATCTCCCCACCAGAAATTTCAAAAGCTAAATTCAGCCATCATAATAACCCCTACAGAAGAGCAATACTGTAAAGATATACAATTGAACATACTTCTATGTTAGGGATGTGCTTTCAATTGAAAAAATATAGGAAATTTCAAACAGCATATCCGATGTCATTTCATGTTGTTGGCAAATGACATGTTTAAAAAAAAAATAAATTTCAAACATACATTACAAATAACATAGTAACATTGTAGCTGACGGCAGAGAAAGACCTGAACGGTCCATCCAGTCTGCCCAACAAGATAAACTCATATGTGCTACTTTATGTGTACACCTGACCTTGATTTGTATCTGTCATTTTCAGGGCACAGATCGTAGAAGTCTGCCCAGTACTAGCCCCGCCTCCCAACCACTAGCCCCGCCTCCCACCACCGGCTCTGCCACCCATTCTCCTCTAAGCTTCTGAGGATCCCTTCCTTCTGAACAGGATTCACTTAATGTCTGTCAGTTCATGATTTTTCTTTATCAGGTGCTGTGTTAAAGGAACATTTGCTCAAGGAAAACAGTGAAAGCTTCTTTACAAACTAGATAAATCTATTAAAAAAAAGGAATCAGGCATCAAACTATTGTCAAATTATATATAATAAAGAAGAAATAATGAAATCAAGAAGCTTTACATCTTCCATAGACCACAATCATGTTAATGTTTTTTTTTCTTTGTGTATGCCATCAATAGTATACACACTTCACAAAGAGGACCGGATTCAGTAAATGACGCTGAAAATAGGTGCCAGGAAAAGTCAGCGCTCCATGCCATTCTGTAGGATCAACTTTGGGCATGAGCTGAAACCTGTTATAAATCCTGATGCACAACTTGGTCGGGCATCCCCCAAATTCTGCGACACTGCATGCAATTCATTGGAATGCCCCTGACCCGCTCATGCCCTTCCCATGGCCATGCTCTATCTTAGATTGTGCCCTATAGGATTTGGGTGCCCAGGCCTGTAGAATAACACTTAGCCAGATGCATGTGAAACCCCTAATTGGTGACAATAATACATTTTTAAGTATTCAAAGAAGTTCCCAGGCACACATATAATTCATTAACAAGCATAGTATGTTATAAAGGATCTTCAGATCTGATGGAGGAAGTCCTGAATAAGCGACAGGGTCCACAGCGAGTCAATACTGGTTTTCTGATGGCACTTACAAATCTAGTTATTAAACAGAACTTTTTTTGGTTTCAACATCAGATTTTTGAACAAAAGCAGGGGGTTGCAATGGGAGCTTCCTTAGCACCCTCAATTGCCACCCTTTATTTGGCAAAATTTGAGGAGCAACATATATATAAATCTGAAAAATTTAAGAATATCACAATGTGGAAACGTTTTCTGGACGATATTTTCTTTATCTGGACTGGCTCTCAACAAGGGCTTACTAATTTCATCGAATGGATGAATGTTCTTCAATCAAATTTGAAATTCACATGTCATTCTAGCCAAGTTGGGCTGGAATTCCTTGACGTTTGGGTATTTAGAGAAGATGATAATATCTATACGACACTATTTCAGAAATCTTCAGCACAAAACACTTTGCTACATTTTTCCAGTTGTCATCCATACCATCTAAAAAAAAAGTTTACCCATCAGTCAATTCCTGCGCTTGAAAAGGATTTGTTCAAAGTTAGAGGATTTTGAGTTGGGAAGTGGTAAAATGGCGAGTAGATTTATGGACAGGGGCTACCCTAAGAGCATAGTCAGGAAAGCTTATTTAAGAGCTAAATATTCCCATCCTGATTTACTGCTACAATATAAACAGCATATTAATGAGGACAAACTAGTGGCAGTCATACCCTTTTCACCAGCAAGCCTCATGATTAATGCTTCTATTCATGCAAATTGGCGGACTTTGCAAGTACATGAATGTTTTGAAGACCACCCTATTTGTGCTTACCAGCGGGGTAAGACAATAGGAAAAATGTTAACATATAAGCGTTTGGATTATACTACTGACTCTGTAGAACCCCCAGGACATTATAAGTGCAACAATTGTCAATGGTGTTCACTGACTATTGAAGGAGCGGACTGGGAACATCCGGTTTCACAACGACGAATAACAGCATGTACTAGAACAAATTGCACAACGAAGAATGTGATTTATTTCATCATGTATCCATGTCAATTGATTTATATTGGGCGTTCAGCAAGGGCCATCAAAACACGTTTAAATGAACACCTTTAACACAGCACTGGATAGAGAAAAATCAAGAACTGACAGACATTAAGTGGAGAATTTTGGATAGTGTCCAGTTAGGGTGGGAAGGAGGAAATGTAGAATATTTTCTTAACTTTAAAGAGCAAAAATGGATCTACACTGTAAATACTTTGTACTCTGCGGGGTTAAATTCAAAATTAGAGGTCTGATAGGTCTGATCAGCTGACAGAGATTTATGGGCTGGCGTACTGAGTAGACGCCGCAGCCATTTTGTTAAACATGGAGATGAGAACAGGAGAGTAAAGAAGTATGTTATAGAGGGAAGTGTGGTTTGGAAACGAACATAAGTGAGTACTGTGGGACAAAAGAGATGTTAATCAATATGCGTATTGTTATTTCAGAGAACTTACGTCCTGAAGAAGTCCGCAAAACTTGGTCAAGTCGGCTGCGGTTCTTAATGATTGAAGTTGCATCTCGCATCTTGCTGCCAAGTTAAGTAATAAGATTAAAGTAGTGATATTTTAAGTTGAAATGAATCGATGCTGAAGTGGAACTAGTGATTGTTGAAAATGTTAGAGTAAAGAAGAGAACGATTTGAGATTAATTATACACAGAAAAAATACTACTAAAAAAATACAGATATACAGGCTATGCAAAAGCATATCAAAGGATCAATGAGGATTTGCATCTAACTGCATAAAAAGTACAGATCTAGCAGCTAAGATGCATTAGGTCTGAAGGTCCTTTATAACATACTATGCTTGTTAATGAATTATATGTATACCTGGGAACTTCTTTGAATACTTAAACATTTATAGTATTCCCCGCAGTAATCTTTATTTGTTCAGATCAAGGAGATTTATCAAGTAGTTTGAATAATACATTTTTAGCATCTAATTATTGATATCAATTAGCTCATTAATCAATTAAGTTGCATATTTTTGAATCATGCCCAAATTTGGGTGTGAATATTTGGGTGACCTTTATAAGATCCGGGGTGAATGAATGATCCCTTGGACCTGGTCTCCCAGCAATTGCTATACCCATCCCTCGAACCTGGTTTTCACAAAACTGTTGTCAGCAGGTTCAGGAGGTCTTTTACAAAGGTGCAGTAGTGTTTTTAATGCACACTAATGATTAGCTTGCACTAAACTTTAGAGGTGCCCTAAGGAATATATGGGTATCTCTAGTGTTTAGCGCACGCTTATTTTTAGCACACACTAAAAACACTAGCGCACCTTTGTAAAAGGATCCTTCAGTTTACTGTGCACTCTGAAATTGGATCTCTTAGCCTCTACAGTGCTGATTCCAAAATCTGTCCTGGAGGACCCCTTAACCAGTTGGGTTTTCAAGATATCCACACTGAATATGCAAGAGATTAATTTGCTTGCAATAGAAACAGTGAATGCAAATCATCTCATGAATACTGATTGCAGATATTCTGCAAACACAACTGGCTGGGAGTTCCCAAGGAGAGTTTGGGAACCACTGCCTGCTCTATGGGGATTAATCCCTACGTAAAAGGGGTTACACTATTTTTGAGGAAGAAAGAACATATAGGATGTCCAATTCTGAGAAGCCAAACTTCAGCTTGCAGTAGCAAAAAAAAAAGGGGAGGGGGAATGCAATGGTCAGGCTTTGTAATGCACATCATTTCTTCATTAAAAACAATGTGCAATTAAACCATAAAAGTCATTCTTCTCGATTTATAACAAGTTTTCCAAGAGGTCTTCTGTTAACTATTCTGCCATGGATTCTTTAATGGATGCCCCTTAATTGAACAATAATGTAGGTGCTAGAAACACACAAATCAAAATCAGGGTTGAAAAGTATTGCTATTCCTAATTTCTCCAGGGCTACTATTCACCCTCAGAGCCCCACGGAAATAGAAAGGACTAGATATTTTTGGAAATGGATAAAGATGTTTATCTTTTATGCCAAGTAGTATTTATGGGAGTATGTTTATTAGGGTGATTTTATCCTCCATTATAAAATGAGTGTCATGATTCCCTTAAATGAAAATGACCTTCTTGAAGCTCTGAACCATACCTAGGTTAATAAGAAAAAAACCTCAGTCTTGTCCATGTTTTCTAGCTCCATGTTAGTATATTTTATGGCCAGTTGCCTCCGGTTCAATAAGCTATGGCTGACAGTGGGATGAGAATAGAACTGTGAATTATAGAGACACAAGTTCAAATTCTACTACAGCTTCTCACTCTGCAGCAAATCCTTTAGGAGCCCTTTTACAAAGCTGTGGTAAAAGAGGCCTTGCCCTAGTGGTAGCCGATTTGCCATGCACCAGGGTCCCTTTTACTGGAGTAGATGAAAACTGCAGAAATAAAATGACCATGGGGTTTGCATTTGCTGTGCAGCCATTTCAGTGGGGAGCACTTAAGGGCTATACTAACAACTATAGGCACCAGATAATGTCAAGCTGAAAGGAAATCTGAAGACTTGTTTGTTAGGAGAAAGAGACCTCAGAAACCATTTGGATAAAAATCCTCAGTTATTTATTTATTTTGCTGTATTTGTATCCCACATTATCCCACCTCTTTGCAGGCTCAATGTGGCTTACATTATGCCGCAATGACAATTGCCATTAACGGAATGAGAAGAACAGAGTGTTATTACAATTAAGGTACATAAGATATCAAGAAAATTAGAAGTAAAGAAATAATTAATACATATCAGATATGTAAAATGTAGGATAAAGTATAGCGTTAAATAATAACAGTGAAATCATTCTCCCTGTCTCCTCAGCTCGAAACCTTGGGGTCATCTTTGACTCTTCTCTCTCCTTCTCTGCTCATATCCAGCAGATTGCCAAGACCTGTCGTTTCTTTCTTTACAACATCCGTAAAATCTGTCCCCCTCTTTCCGAGCACTCTACCAAAACCCTCATCCACCTCTTGTTTAGACTATTGCAATTTGCTTCTTGCTGGCCTCCCACTTAGTCATCTCTCCCCTCTCCAATCGGTTCAAAACTCTGCTGCCCGTCTCGTCTTCCGCCAGGGTCGCTTTACTCATACTACCCTTCTCCTCAAGTCGCTTCACTGGCTTCCTATCTGTTTTCGCATCCTGTTCAAACTTCTTCTACTAACCTATAAATGTACTCACTCTGCTGCTCCCCAGTATCTCTCCACACTCGTCCTTCCCTACACCCCTTCCCGGGCAATCCGCTCCATGGATAAATCCTTCTTATCTGTTCCCTTCTCCACTACTGCCAACTCCAGACTTCGTGCTTTCTGTCTCGCTGCACCCTACGCCTGGAATAAACTTCCTGAGCCCCTACGTCTTGCCCCATCCTTGGCCACCTTTAAATCTAGACTGAAAGCCCACCTCTTTAACATTGCTTTTGACTTGTAACCACTTGTAACAACTCGCCTCCACCTACCCTCCTCTCCTCCTTCCTGTACACATTAATTGATTTGATTTGCTTACTTTATTTTTTTGTCTATTAGATTGTAAGCTCTTTGAGCAGGTACTGTCTTTCTTCTATGTTTGTGCAGTGCTGCATATGCCTTGTAGCGCTATAGAAAAGCTAAATAGTAGTAGTAGTAAAGTAGCCAAATTAAGGAATTCAATGTTGATTAGTTCTAATACAGATTTGATGGTAAGTCTTTTATGAAGGATTCTTTTTATAAGTCTCTTTGAATAAGATAGTTTTCATTGACTTCCGGAAGGCTGTCAGATCATATGTTGATTTTAAGGCAATCAGTAGTGCATTCCAACGTTGCGTACAGATGTAGGAGAAGCTGGATGCATATAATGATTTGTATTTTAGTCCCTTACAGTTGGGGTAATGAAGGTTTAAGAAAGTGCATGAAAAACTTTTTGTGTTTCCTGCTGGCGGGTCTATAATAATAATAATAATAATAATATTTCTATTTTGATATACAAATGCACATGTTTCCTGATCTCATGGCATTCTATAAGTATAAGTATAAGTATAAGTATAAGTAGAAGGGTTGGCGGTTTTTTGCCGCAGCGTTTACTTAGGGCTCCGGAGTTCCTACGTGGGGGGTCCTTGTGACTGAGGGTTTCCTTGGAGTTGTTTCATTCGATTCAAGCTAAGTATATTTTTGTGTATTAGTATTTTTCTGGAACTTGAAAGAGGGTTTTCCTCACTACTGCTGTAAATACTGTCTAAAATCATTTTATATATATTTTAAGCTGTATAACAATTCAACTTCTAGGGTTTCCCCCCCCCCCCCCCCCCCCCCCCCCCCGTATGGGACTTAGGTAGGCAGTCCTTTACTGGCTGAAGTCAGTGATTTTGGGATAGTTTGGGTATACTGGTGTTCGTTTAAATGTATTGGGTATATACAAAGCTCAAGAGAGAAAGAGAGTTTTTTATCCCTTTCGGTTTTCTCATCTAGCTGATGAGTTTTTGCGTTGGGGTTTTTTTCTCTATTCTCTCTTGAACAGAACCTATGATAGTATTCCACTCCCATTTATGCAAAGGATTGACAATATTCTTGCAGAGTTCTTTGCTGGGAGATTTGAGGTTCGTTTTGTTAAGATTCAATAGCTTTAAGGGTGAATCTATCTGTTTTTCACCAATTTAAAGGAACACCTCCACACTATCAGGTTATATATAAGTCAAACTCCTCTATTTTGGTATACATATTCTATAAGTATATAAATATTGATGATTGGACAAACATATTGGTTGCTGAAGACAAGAGATATACATATAACTCTTTTACTGCATTCTCTGTCTTATGCTACAGAAGAGATGCAAAAATTCAGCAAAGGCACTTGTGACTTAGCATAAAAATATTTAATACACAGTAAGGCATTGCCCAAAAGCAGCTGAGACTGGTAAGCATAAAGCACAAATTTAAAAAAGGATTTAAAAATCAATATTGTTTTTATCCTGAACCCCAAGGCACACGAGGGCACTATATTAAACACAAACTATCTTCAAAGACCTTTTCAGTTATTTTTTTCTTTTATTCTTTTATTTATAATTAATATTTAGCTTTTGATGATTATAGTAAACAAGTCCTCACGGAAAACTCAGAAGTAGTTAAGATCCTGCGAGAAGTCTTTATGTCTCAATAAACTGCTGTATCGTTCTCCCTTTCCTGTCCCATGCCAAAGCGACACAATCTTACAGCAAAAGAACAAATTCCCACTGGGACCAGTACACTTATTCCAAAGAACAGGTAGAAATAGTAGAGCCATCAGTTGCAAACCAAAGCGACATCATTTATTCAGGTCTGCAACTTTCACAGTTAAAGAAATTGTAATCGATTCAAAATATTGCTATAAATTTATTATATCTTGCAAAAGAAATCTGACCATGTTACCTCTATGTTTAAAGAAAGGCATTTGGCTACCTATCGAACAAAGAATTACTTACAAGTAACTATTACTCACTTTTAAGGCATTTAAGGTGGGTGCCGCAGATTATCTGGCATCTCTTACAATTCCATACACTCCAGCAAGAGTTCTGCGTTCAATTAATGACTGCCAATTGGTCCTCCCAATACCGAAACAGGCACACCTTGAATGAATGAGACATAGTGCCTTCTATTTTACCACTCCTCTTCTTGGAATAACTTACCCTTATACATTTGTTATATTACGTCTATCAAAGAATTCAAGCAAACTATGAAAACTTGGTTATTTGGGTATGCTTTTGATCTGTAAGAGGTTGGAAAAAGTTATCACTCTCTCGCTATTGGTTGTTTAACCCTTGAAGCTTTTTTATTTCTTGAAGTCAACATTTTAAAATGTCTTTTTATCTGGCTGTCAATTGGTATTCTATCTTTCAAGTATGAATGGGCTTTTTTTTCTGCCCTATAATTTTTGTAGTTCCTTTCCTGTTTCTTTTACAAACTTATTTTATGATTGTACACCTCGCTGTTCTGTGTGGCAGTATGGGTGGTATAGAAAGTCTAAATAAACTGTAAAGCTAGTGTCTGTGACTTTGGGTAGATATTTAGTGGGGTTTTCTAGGTAGGATAACTTCCGCTGGCTAGGTCATACCTGGATTTTCAGTGGCTCTTACCCAGATAGTGTTGCTAAAATCCAGTCAGACCACCTTAATACTATACTGTCTGAATGAAGATAGGAATTATCTGGTTAGTAGCAATATTCAGTCTTCTGACTCTCTGAATAAAATTAGGACAGCAAAAAGAGTGGCTTAACTTAATCTGGGTAGTTATCCAGATATCCCCCTAATTCTATATAAGTCACCAAAAATTACATGTGAAAGTTTGGGGGCATGCCCAATTTGCATACAGAATTTAATTGAATAATGAGCTAACACCAATAATTGTCCTTTTAACAAACTATTATTGACACTAATTAGATTTTATTGGCATTTATGCACATAAATTTAGGTGTGGGATATGCACCTAAAATTTACACACAATCTGAAAAAGGGGGCATGGAAATGGGAGGGTCATGGGAGTAATGGGGGAGTTCCTAAAATGAATGCATGTTGTTATAGAATAATGGAATACACGCCTAATGTAGGTATGTACATTTGTACTATGTTTCAGTTGTTGCAAATGGCCATGCCTAAAGGTAGGTGTTATTCCCAGGTGTAAGCACAATTCTATAAACCATGCCTAACTTTAATAGAGGCTTAAAGAATAGTGCTTTTTCAGCATCAACTTTTGGGTGTTATATATATAATCTAGCTCATACTGTCTGAACATCACTAGTACCAGTAGTCACATTACACTTGAAAATTTAGTGCTGGTATCAACATATAGTCCAGCACTGAATATCCAGGTATAAAAAGCCCACAGCAGTTGGTATATATATATATATATATATATATATATATATATATATATATATATATATATATATATATATATATATAAAAGCAGACCATCAGGGGCTGAATATCAGCCCCTTTGTGTTAACCTATAAAGTGATCCAAAATAAAACCAGATTTAAAAGTTCCCCTCAATATTCAGATGACAGTGGTGAATGTGTTTTTTTTTAATCTATCTGGAGTGAGCAGAATTAAGACCCAATATTCAATGCTGGCCCATGTCTGGACACTGGTACTGAATATTGGGGCATGATGACCAGCCAAGAATGTGCCACCATTACTTATGCCCTGGCTGATATTCAGATGAGACCCTCATAAGACACTTGTGTAGGGCCCAGTTGAATACTGGCCAGGACCTGTATCACATTTCTCCCCTTCTGCCCCTTCTGCACCCAACAAGTTCCAATCTCTCCTCCCTCTGACAAGGCCCGATCCCGATGACCTTGACAAGGTCATATCCCCCTTCCTTGCCTTCTGGGCCTATTATAACAGATCCAGTGGTCTAGTGGTATTACGAGACTATCACTAGAGGACTCAATGGCCATTTTCATTCAGGAGCAGCAAAGGGCAGGAGCAAGTCACATTTGCCTCTGCCCTTGATGATCCCTAGACTACCAGGTCTGTTAAGCTATGCTGCAGGTGGGGCCTACTAGGACTTGTGGGGGGGGGGGGGGGGGGGGGGATAGGGGAATCAAATCCTGTCAGGGGGAACAGAAGTGATCAGATCTTGTTGGGGTGCTAGGTGGGACAGGCGATCAGCTCTGATCTTTAGGCTAGTACCTGGAAATGATGCAGGTTCTGCCAGATATTTCAATGCTAGCACCTATATAGCTAAGTTGGCATTATTAGGACTGTTTTTATATGCAGTCCTATCTGCCCACTTAATTATGTGGCTCCTTCCCGACACCACCCTAAAATGCCCCTCTCCAGCCCGGTTTCAAGATGGCTGGTTAGAGCTGGCATTCAGGCACTGCCCAATTAAGTGCTGCTGAATATCGGTGGCCTGCCCACTTAGCTTGATTTAAAATGGTAGGACCTCTACTGCCTGCTTAAATCCCTTTCAGTGCTGGGCCCTTTCTCTTTAGCAAAGATACATTTTACTGGTTAAAAATGAAAGTGGTCATTCTTTAAGCTCTACCCTACTACAAAAACAAAGAGACATGTCATATGTAGGCCAATAGAAGTGTAAAGGAAGAGGAGGGAGAGTTAGCCTTGAATTTTATCCTGCTTCTTTGGGTTTCCAGCTCAGTCAGAGGTAGAGGAACAGTTATGTTGGTACTACTGCATGGTTTCATTTGGGTCCTCCCTCACCCCATTCACACACACATATTCATAAACTGGAACCATCATGAGTCACCTAGTTATTTTAAAACTTACCAGCCCAGTAAGCTCTTGGCAACAGGACCATTTTAGTGTACTTAGAAAGTGTAAACCATTCTGCTAAAGCATCCTCTGCTGAATAGGGTGCCATGATGCTGCCTAGCCCTATATAAGTCAGAGACCCCTATGGCATAGTGTGGATTTTGCTTGGCAGAGCCATCTTAACCATTAAGCAAAGTAGGGGGCATTTAAGGCAGCTGTTTCTGGGTGACAGGGGGCAGTAAACAGCAGCCTCAGTCTAAGCAAAACAATAAGCACACAAACCGAAATAACCATTGATGTGCACTTCTACCCTGGGAGGGGGTAAGGGAGGGAGGGAATTTTCAAATAACCTATTTTACTAAATAAATATCCATTAGAAATTGCCTTCATTATGTATACATATAGAAATAGAAACAGTTGTAGATATAGATATATATGAAATAGGGCTCTGCATTGATTACAATTTTTAATTGCAGGATTAATCATACTTAAAATTTTTTACCACATTAATA